>NC_085868.1:48002191-48014691 GCF_034702125.1 Engraulis encrasicolus | reverse complement strand
AGAAGGTTGCTTTGCTTTGAGGTGTAATAAGGAAAAGCAGGTTGCAGAAGGTGGGAGGTGGTGTGAAGTGTGTATGGGGTTTGTCTTGACACTACAGTAGATCAAAGGTGCATGGTTTGTAGGTTGAAGTGGAGAGGTCGGTCTTACACCTCCAGTCCAGAAGCAACCACACACACCCCTGGCCTTCTTCATCTGAAGAAGCTTGTTGTTGAGTGTCCGGCCCTTGAGAGCGATTCCCGTCCCAGCTTCCTGTGGTTGCACTTGAGGGCTCAGGAGCAATTGGGAACAAATTCTAGAATTCCATGTCCATTGGAATCTTGCACCTTCTGTGGTTGTGATGGTGACATCTAATTCATCGCCACCTTCAGTCTGGTGTCTGCGTGTGGGAGGCGATGGAGAAACATTTGAGCTGGGGAATGAACAGACAGAGGAGGACACGAGTCGGAGTCTTTTCTTCTCTCATTCAAATTGCTTTCACAGAGAGACAGGATTCATTTGTTCAGTGCTGAAAAGCCAGGGGGAACTCTGATCAGTTTCATATCATGGTTCCTTTCTCTTCTCTGGCACAAAGAAAAGGTGAACAATACACTCTTATATTTCTCACTTTTGAGCCCCCCTTCTCTCTGTTGTCTTAAAATGAAATACGTTGTTGCTGTAGATTCACATGATTCTGTGCGTAACATTTGTCATACCTGGTACATGTGGCATATATATGAATATATAAGAATGATTTGTCTCCATCAAAAAGTCAGAATGGATCAGAACTGAAGAACATTCCATGAACATGTCATTCACCATGTCACTCTCACTTTACTCTTCGCACCTTACATACGGCATCTTCAGTACTTCACAACCTGTATGTCCACTGATTGTACCTTGCTGCTGCTGCTGCTGCTGCTCTGTGTGTGTGTGTGTGTGTGTGTGTGTGTGTGTGTGTGTGTGTGTGTG
Organism: Engraulis encrasicolus; assembly: GCF_034702125.1. Classification (NCBI taxonomy): domain Eukaryota; kingdom Metazoa; phylum Chordata; class Actinopteri; order Clupeiformes; family Engraulidae; genus Engraulis; species Engraulis encrasicolus. The sequence continues at coordinate 48,013,743 of NC_085868.1, read as the reverse complement.
TGTGTGTGTGTGTGTGTGTGTGTGTGTGTGTGTGTGTGTGTGTGTGTGTGTGTGTGTGTGTATGTTTCGTTTAACTGCACATTGGAGACTGGTCAAACGTAATGTCATTAACCCTTGTTACATGGACTTTTGACAATAAAGCACACTTTGACTTTGATACACGTTTTACCACCTTTTACAACATGTGGTGGACGTGTGCATGTGCGTGTGCGTGTGCGTGTGTGTTAATCCTCCCCTCTTCTTGTGTGTGTGTTGGGGGGGGCGGGGGGTGTATGCGGTGCACAGGGGTGTGTATTTGCTTGTGTGTGTGCGCACTCTTCTGCCTGAGTGTGTGAGTGTTTTGATTCCATAATCCACTACCAGTTTAACAGGTAAATATACAGAAATGTAGAGACTGCACAAGGGAGCATTGCCAGTACTGAATGTCATGCCAAAACCCACAACCCTCCCTACATCCCAAAGTCGTTGGCCAGTACACAAGTTCAGTCAACTATCAGTTGCAGAAACATGACTGTAGTGTCGTTTCAGTCCGATCCAGAGGCAGAGGTAAAGTGTGTGTGTGTGTGTGTGTGTGTGCGTGTGTGTGTAAGAGCACAGACACAAGTGACAATTAAAGTCCTAATCCTGATTCCTCTCAGCCAGCCAAAAAGCCAACCAGCCCAGGTTATTTTTATGCAGGATTCCGGGGCCCTGCCAAGGAATTCCAGAACACCGGCCAACATTCTTAAATCCGAACCCCTGAAAATCCCTCCGGAGCGTTCCAGTCACCCCAATTACAAATCCCCTCAGCGGCATGGTCATCAAAGGACCGGGGTTCGGATCCCGATCTGGAGTCGCAGGGAAATCGGATTTTCTCTCGTGCATCCGTCCCCAGAAATAAATAAACAAAATAATCCAAAAAAAAAAAGGGAAAGGAAAAAAATATTGGCATTTTGGAGTCAAACTATTTCCTCTGATGTGTTTCTTCTCAGCGGTAAAGAATCCATGCAGTTTTTTGGTGTGAACGACTCTCTACAAAATCGAAATAAAAAAGATAGTATTGCAAAGTTGTTAATGTTGTATCCCTTGAAACACTCCTACTATCCATTGCAGTTTACATAACAATTGCAGCCAGTTGTGACTTACAGAATTGTCACCAAATTTTCTGGGGAAAAATATTAAGACACTGTAAAAAGACATAAATAGTTTGGCACTCATCCCTACGAACATTTCATTTTGTATCAAATTCAACAATGGACAAACATTCTTTCAGATTCCAATGATTTTTAGCCGAACAAACATGGAGATTGCTGATGTTGTTGTTGCTGAACACTGCCATTTCTTGTGATAATCTTCTGTGTACGTAATTGTCTTGAATACTCACTGCATCAGAACCAGAGGGGTAGCCCCTTAATGCACGCCGTACCCCCTGTGGGACGCTGTAATAGACATTGAAAGTTAACTACTACACTACTATGACAGTGCACGGGGCCTTTAGTAATACATTACGACTTGGTCATTGCCATTCTGGTTATAGCTCATTTATAATGCTGTGTCTTAAGGGGTTAAAGGAGAAGTCTGGCCAACTTTAACATAGGCATACATCTATTTGCTCATGCTCCCCTTGACTTGTCGGTGCCGGATGCTGCTGCAATTTTTTGGTCAGCCCTGTCTGAGGTCATGGTCATTCTAATGGCGATACGGTTTGTTTATTTATTTATTTTTTAAACCTTCTCAATATCCTCCCAAAAGTTATTGCTGTGTTGTAATGTAATTGCTGTGTCTATGTAATAAAGACATGCCCCCATTAGAATGGCCAGGATCTCGGAAAGGGCTGATACCAAACTAAATCTGCCATGTTGTCGGATACTGGCCAGTCAAGGATACAGTAGAGTAACTTTATTGATCCCTGGGGGGAATAGCATTAGCAATACAGCGGCTGTGCTTTAGGCCTTCAGGAGGCCTCTCAGTAGTATGAAACCAATCTGAAATGCTCAAACTGTATAGAATATGTGATTATTAATAGGTAAGTAAGTAAGTAAGTAAGTTTAATTTATAAAGCACATTTAAACAGCAGGAACTGACCAAAGTGCTGTACAGTGTCAGACTGAAATACTAAAATTAAGCAATACTAAGAATTTGATTAAAAACAAGACAAAGTCAGCAGTAAGAATAAAACACATAAGATACAAAATAATAAATAATAAGGTGTTGATGGTTTTCCCACTGTTACCATGTGCACACAATGTATATTTGCCTGCCTTGTTTTGGCCTTTGCCCTTCAAAGCCCTAATAATTGGGCGTAGTAATACAGTACTACTGTAGGAATTATGTAAAGATTTGGCATGCTGTTTGTGCTCAGATGACGAATAGATGTTACTGAGAGCCTTTGTATGACTAAGCAAAGACACACACAAACACACTTAGACATGGATATGCCAGTGGGAATTTGACTTTCTATGGCTTTTGCATATGGGGCCCAACTCCCGAGGGTACAGCATGCAGACAGAGAGACAAGTGTGTGTGTGTGTGTGTGTGTGTGTGTGTGTGTGTGTGTGTGTGTGTGTGCGTGTGCGTGTGCGTGTGCGTGTGTGTGTGTGTGTGTGTGTTTGCACAGCAGGGGTCAGTGTCAGAGTGAAAGGTAGATCTCCCAGGAGGCTCACATGACTCTCTATTGTGTGTGTGTGTGTGTGTGTGTGTGTGTGTGTGTGTGTGTGTGTGTGTGTGTGTGTGTGTGTGTGTGGTTGTCTGTCATTTTTACCCATCTTAAATAAGCACCCCCACACCCCCGCCCTCCCAAACAGCCTATTCGTCTTTGCTCCTCCAGCAGCAGCAGAAAATTCCCATTAAGGTGTGAGGTTGCAGCCCAACAAACTATTATCAATCAGAAAATATTTAGCTCTTTTGTATCTGACAGGAGCAGAATCTAACGCCGGTAAGCAGCAGCCGGCAGAGAGAGAGAGACAGAGAAAGAGAGAGAGAGAGAGATAGACAGAGAGAGAGAGAGAGAGGTGTGGAGAAGTGATATCCATGTGTGCTGCCGCACTACACAATGGGAGTCGGAGGCTGTAGTGAATGGCTGGGCCTGGGCTGAATGGGTTGCAATGATAGTGGTGTTTTGGAAAATTACCCATCAGGCTTTCTCTCGCGGTATCATCACACCCACAATTCCACTGGGGACGGGTTGCCAGACACAAGGAGGATCAACGACGACGAGCGCGAGGAGAGGAGAGGAGAGGAGATATGAGGCGAGGTGGGTCTCTGCCTCTCTCTCTCTCTCTCTCTCTCTCTCTCTCTCTCTCTCTCTCTCTCTGTGTCTGTGTCTCTGTCTGTCTCTCTCTCTCTCTCTCTCTCTCTCTCTCTCTCTCTCTCTCTCTCTCTCTCTCTCTCTCTCTCTCTCTCTCTCTCTCGTTTTCTCCCAGTCTTGCCCAGCCTGGTACAGCACACTCACAGCACAGCACAGCACAGCCCAGCCCAGCCCAGCACAGGGGGGAAATGAAGATGTTCATTAAAACAGGAGGGGGATTAAAAAGCTTAAATCATTATTATGGAAATACAGGGCTGCTAGAGTGCCGATAAATGGCCAACTTACCTTATCATGGGGGACACCTTTAAGTACAGGTCCTTCTCTGGAATCTCCACCGGGTCCCATTTATTTGTTGATTTGTTTGTGTTTGTGTTTGTGTTTGTGTGTGTGTGTGTGTGTGTGTGTGTGTGTGTGTGTGTGTGTGTGTGTGTGTGTGTGTGTGTGTGTGTGTGTGTGTGTGTCTCTGTGTGTGTGTGTGTGGTGTGTGTGTGTGTGTGTGTCTGTGTCTGTGTGTGTGTGTGTGTCTGTGTCTGTGTGTGTGTCTGTGTGTGTGTATGTGCATGCTTGTGTGTTTTTGTCATTTCTGTGTTTTTCCATCATTTCTATTCTCTTCTCTTCCCTCCAAATGGGTACTGTTGATAGCTTAATGACGGCCATTGCTGTGTTAAATCTGGTGCTGCTCTACATTTTTGGTGTGATTTTTAGCGTCCTGTAGTGACAGTATTCATGGTACTAGTAAATAGAGATACTTTATTTGTCCCAAAAGTAGGCCTATAATAGATAATTTACCTGTAGTTAGAACATTAATAACAAGTGTGCGTCAGCACCTCTTTTCGTTCTGTCCATTATTACTGTATATTTATACAATTTTGAACATTCTCTCTGAAAACTCGCAGAACCACAGAGAGCTCCCAAATCTAACAATTGAAGATCTTTCGAGCATGGTGCAAACAAGGTAACCAAGCAAACTTGATGGTCACAGTAAACGGTGCTGAATCTCAGAATCAGGTCTCCTATAGGTCCACATTGGCACAAATAGTTTTGGAAGTTTTCAGATTAATCTATATTTATAAAAAATATGCAGCAAACAACATGAAGCACAGTGTACACAGTGACAAAATCATTTTCGCAGTGTCATGCACAAGACCCGCTGACAATTGCAACCTAGATTTAGTTTAATGAAACATACCAAAAGAACTTTATGCATAATGTTCACACGCAGGTTCACAGACATAGAATGCCATTTCCAGACATATAACCCATTGGCTCCCAAAACATTGACCCAATGATCTGTGGAGACAGTTATAAGATCGCATCCTATACAGTATATGAGTTTAAGAGACACTAAAACAAAGAAATGTAGCTATGTCAAAATGTACGACAACAAAGTCTCTGAATTACAGAACCGCATTTGCGGTCTCCGAGACACACACTGGCTAATTCAACTCACTGCATTCACCAGATACATTTTACACACCCTAAATGTAGATGAAAGAAACACTAAAACAACATTGTGCCAAAATGGACACTGCAACGGTATCACAGAATCACGGTCTCCTAGACACGGGAGACGTTGGCTCGCTTGCGGTCCACGCTCTGGGTAGTTGGGCTGCGAAGAGATAAGTTCCAACCTTGTTTTGACACTTTTTTGATGAAGGGACGGCTGGACACACACACACACACACACACACACACACACACACACACACACACACACACACACACACACACACACACACACACACACCTGTGCGGCTGGCGGAACAATGCGGCGGGCCCTCGGGGGAGAGATTGATTTTCTGCATTAAAACCCCCCAGCCTTTGTCTAAAGCCACCGGGCCGCTTTGTTATGCTAAAGAGCCCGTGGAAGATTTCCAATTCAATTTCACCTGAGCGCCGGTCAGCTAGCCTTCTCTTTCTCCTCTTTCTCACAACCTGCACCCACCCCGACGTCTACCCATCCTACCATCCACTCCTCCTCCACCCATCTCTCTTTCTGTCTCTCTCTCTCTCTCTCTCTCTCTCTTTCTCTCTCTCTCTCTTTTGTAGCTTCCCCTGGGCCCCTTCTTGTCTTTTAAACTGCAATTTAGCCGTGTTGGCGGTCGGAGAGAGGGAAATTGACAGTCGGCCGAGTGCTTTTTCTTCTGATATTACACCCATCAGCTTCATTCAAAGGGGGGGCCGAGGTGGGGAAAGGGGGTTTGGATGGTTGTGAGTGAGGCTGCAGCCCTTCAGTTCACTCCCGCCACACAGTGTTGGATGACCGAGTACCGGGAGAGACACTTCACGGCCATTTCATAGATCTCTTAGAAAACTTTAATAACGTGGCAGTACAACGTGGGAAATAAATCAGCACGGTGGAATAAAAACTGAAAAATAATTTTTAATGCGTCTGTGAGGATGGGCTGAGTGGGCTTCTTCACCGTGTCACACATAAATTAGCTAGCGCAACACACACACACACACACACACACACACACACACACACACACACACACACACACACACACACACACACACACACACACACACACACATTGATAAACTGAGAAGTTTAGCACAGGAGAACTTTCAAAGTTGATTGTAGTGGAAACAGAGACAGGCCTACCCTTGCCTTCTCATGCATACATCGCAAGAACATGTACTGCATGTTGTTATGACTTAGGTATAGGGGTGGGCGATATGGCAAAAATGTTTTATCACGATTTTTTAACATGAATCACGATATCGATTTTTTTTCACGATCTTCCATCCAAAAAATAAAAACAATAAAAAACAACTTTCATATACTTGCAATTTGTAATTTGCAGTCAATAAAATGTTAACACACTGATGATACTCTCATAAAGTGTACAATTGGAATACAATAATGTAAAGAATAAAGTGAAGACAACAACACAAGGGAGAAAACGTCACTCTGATACTGATAATAAACATCCTCATTTGCAAGACGATCTATACGATTTCTCCACTTTGGCAGATTCGAGACGATCTTTTACTCAATATCACGATTCACGATTTAATATCGTCATATCGCCCACCCCTACTTAGGTAGTCTTGTCGTTTCAGTGGTTTCACCAATGCGCTGTGCCGCCCCTCAATGGAATACAGTATAACCATGGTCATGTTTAGTGCCGCCCCTCAATGGAATACAGTATAACCATGGTCATGTTTAGTTCACGCTCTGTACTGTGCTTGGAATGAGATAGAGTTTCCCAACTGAGAAAACCTGAGGTGACCAAAGAGGAAAACTAATGTAGTGTTGCTCTTGTTGTTAGGGCAGTCATGGGTGAGCGGTTAGGGCGTCAGACTTGCATCCCAGAGGTTGCCGGTTCGACTCCCGACCCGCCAGGTTGGTGGGGGGAGTAATCAACCAGTGCTCTCCCCCATCCTCCTCCATGACTGAGGTACCCTGAGCATGGTACCGTCCCACCGCACTGCTCCCCATGGGGCGCCACTGAGGGCTGCCCCCTTGCACGGGTGAGGCATAAATGCAATTTCGTTGTGTGCAGTGTGCAGTGAAACACTTGTGTGCTGTGGAGTGCTGTGTCACAATGACAATGGGAGTTGGAGTTTCCCAATGGGCTTTCACTTCACTTTCACTCTAAAAATCCCTTGACTCAGTTTCATTTGCTGTATTCACATACTGTATACTATAACTTGCACACATGGCCCACAAACAGGCACCACACGCACATACACACACATGCACATGCACACGCACATGCATACGCTCAAGCGTGCAAGCGCAATACACACGTACACAAGTGTACACGCACATTCACAAACACAAATCCACACACATTGCACAGCGCAGAGCTAACGCTTAACCAGGAACGAAAATGTGGCTTCTTAAAACTTCTTCTTCTTCTTCACTGGGGGCATGTGGAAATCTGGAAGCAAGACACAATTATCTATTTGTTATTCTAATTAAATTCTCGACAAAATAAAGCAATTGTGGTGACTAATTGCAAATTTGTAAATGAAGGGAGATTGAGGAGACGCGCTGTGAGACAATGCCATAGTAGAACAGTGTGTCTGGAGAGAGAGAGGCACTAGTCTCACTGTTGCCTTCCTGAGAGCGTCTGCAACCAACCCCCATACCATTTTTAATTAGCAGACAAAATAAAGATTCTTTGGTTATGTTCTCATTTTTGGTACTGAATGATTCTCAAAACTCTGTGGTGGCTTCTCCACAGCACCGGAAAGAAGAACAAAACATCATTGTCTTTTTTTTCCCCCTCTTATCGAAAACTGATTTTTGAAAAGAAAATGTTGCCTTAGCGGCATCAGGATCGGCATCTGGAGATAAGCTCATCCCAAAACTGGTTAACAATGAAATAAAGAGGCCCTGGGTAACCATTGCTGCTTCATGTCTGTTTTTCTTGCTTTGCATGAGAGAGAGAGAGAGAGAGAGAGAGAGAGAGAGAGAGAGAGAGAGAGAGAGAGAGAGAGAGAGAGAAGAGAGGAGAGAGAGAGAGAAAAGGGAAATGGAGGAGAGAGAGGGCATGAGGGAAAAGAAGAGAAAAAGGAGGAGAGAGAGATAGAGAGAGACAGTGAAATGTAGAGAAAGAGGGAGAGGGAAGACGTCTACCCAGGCCTGTAATTAGCATCCCCCAGATCTATTTATTTCCAGGAACGCTGCATTTGTCTTTTTATTCCCCTGATATTTAGGCAGCCATATGCAGTATGTATGTGTTAATATCAGGGTTTTACCACATCCAGGAGCTATATTTACATTGTACCCCAGCTCCCATTAGCGTGACACTTCTTTCCAAGGGATTCTGGGATTTTCCACCGAATTTGCTGTGTGGTTGTAAATGGGGATGGGATATCGGTATCGGTGTATCGGTATCGGGTTCAGATATCAACATATTTCAGAGATCGGATCGATCTGAATTTTTCCAAAGTATCGGAATTTTTCCAGTACTGACATTCAGCCAGGTGTAATGTTAATTTAAACTCATAACACTTGCATATTAGTTTTCAGGATGGGATTGTTACTTTTTTACTTTCTCCTTTTTACTTATTAATTTGTTTCCTGTTCTTCTGATTTCCTTTTCTGACCAAATAGTCTACTTGGGCCTACCTCAAGTTGAAATCCATGCATGTGGTTTTGGTATTGGATCGGAGTAGTATCGGTATCGGCAGATATCCAAATTTAGATATCGAGATCGGATCGGAAGTGAAAAAATGTGTATCGGTGCATCCCTAGTTGTAAATGGCTTCAGCCACAACAGCATACAGTTGAGCGATGGTGGCTTTACATCAAGTGGTAATTATTTGAATGGATCTGAGATACTTAAGTATTTTCTTAATTAAAAATGGCATGTGTCTAATAGATGGTACTCTATCTTCGCACATAGTACATACAGTAAATATATGATGGTGACACTTTGATAGAACTTCGCTCACAAATGTTTTTCAGTGAGAGCAGCCCATTTGTGGTTAAGAGATGAGGCAGAAAAGGCACAAGCAGGTGTGAGCTGTTGATTTGTTATTGTCACTTCTGGGATTTGACTGGACTGGCAGAAGAGTTGCTTCTCAATAGATGGATGCTCTGACTGATTCTCACTGCCATTGCAGTGAATTGCATTACACTCAGCTGAGGCTTCTATCAAAGCAACTTACAGTTATTTACCGGGTATATTGGTTACAGTCCCAGGAGCAACAATGTGGGGTTAGGTGCCTTTGCTCAACGGCACTTTAGCCATGGCTATAATATACAGAGTATTGGTAAGGGTGCAGGATTGAACCGGCAACCCTCTGATGTTGAGTCCACGTCCTTAACCACTAGGCCTCGGCTGTCCACCAGATGTCTCAAACACTTGAGACACACTACAATGACCGCCATTGATGTGTGCACCATTCATTGTGTGACATGCATTGGTCTTTCTCTCAGTCACTGTGTTGACTCTTTCTTTCTCCTTCTGTCTTTGTGTCTTTTTCTCCCTCACTCTCTCTATCTCTCTTGTCTTTCTGTTTGTGTCTCCCTGTCTCCCTTCTCTTGTGTCTTTGTGTCCTCCTCTCTCTCTCTCTCTCTCTCTCTCTCTCTCTCTCTCTCTCTCTCTCTCTCTCTCTCTCTGTTTCACTCACCCCCACTGTTCTTCATAGAATCGACAACAAATGTTCTCCCCCTTATTAAATCCTGTTAGTTTGGCTGTCACATACTAACAGATCTCCCTCCCCTCTTTTTTATATTGTTTATAAGGCCAGTCCTCACCGCCGCTGTTTGTGTTGTTGTTTTATATCGAGATTAGAGCGAGGAGAGGGGGATAAAGCGCCAGTCTCTCGGAGGAAAACGCCGCTGCCTGCCTGCATCGTGTTCATGTACTGTCACCGCCAAAGAGAGGGGCCTTCATCGCCGCATTGTTTGGGGATTTGTCAGTCAACATGCTCCACATGGATTTGAGCATTTTTTTTTTCTCCCTTGTGGAGACACGTGGTGTGTGTTTCCATATCCCCCCTTCTCTCTCTCCTTTCCTCTCTTCATCCCTTCACATTACAATGTTCACTTGTACACTAGGCCCACGGTAGCCTATCCCATGCAGGTAATTGAGTTTGACTTTGACAGGTTGTAATTTATTGTTGGATTTTTTTTATTTTTTTTCGTTAAGTGTGGGTTGAAAAGGGATCAAAGTGACAATCTTGACGGGTAGATCTGCGTAACAGCAGATCATCCATTGGAGGACACGTCGGATCAATCATGTTATGTTCTGAGGTTTTGTTTGCTGTACAGTAGTTCTGCTCTGTGCCAAGATGTCATAGCTGCCTGTAGTTTTAGTCCATACATGTTTGTATACGTACTGTACATACGTGTACGCATGTCTGATAATTTTTTAGACGTTATCATGGTGCAGATTACAAGTCTGGTGTGTGTGTGTGTGTGCGCGCACATGGAGGAAGTGAGCAAATTAAGCTAGGTTTGTGTGAGACGCTTGGAATTTGTGTGACAGGTTGCACAGGTTCTAACCAATGACTGAATACATGTTGAAAGCTAGGCCGCATGTACAGAAACGTATTTGACCAAACGTCGGGTATGAATGGGCCTTAGGTGTGTGTGTGCGTGCGCGTGCGTGTGCGTGTGCGCGCGTGTGTGTGTGCGCGCACATGCTGGACTGTCTGTCATTTGCAATGTAATGGTTTTATATGCAAATTGTATATGCCATGGAGAAAAAAAAAGTTGTTTTTTGAAATGTAGACCTTCAGAGGAAAGTAACCATTAATGGAATGTTTTGCAGTGTTGGATTAGTAGCAGAAAAAACTTGCAGAATTCAAAAAAACAATGCCACAATCTGGATAAAAAGCAAAAACAAAGATATGTCTCTAGCATTCCATCAATCACTTCCATCAAATTGTTCTTGAAAAAAAAAGATAAATTGGCCTTGGCCATGTCTCAAGCGACTAAGCTACTGTATTGTTACTCCAGGGACCCGGGTTCGATTCCGGCCCGAGGTAATTTTCCAACACTACACCCCATCTCTCTCCCAACCAGAGCCAATTCAGAGCAATTCAGAGTTGTGACAACCGGGGTGCTGGAAGTCGGTTGGTGACATGATTCATGTACATTCAAATAATTAGGCAGCAACTTTCTTTTTACTAGAGACTAACAAAGAACTACATAATAAGCAGACGTGACAAAATTTAATTTAAATGAATAACATTTAACAGTTGTCAAAAAGAAGAGCGCAACACTGCTTCTTTACAGTTCACCAAAGGTTCTTTTTGACAACTGCTGACTGAAGTACCCTGAAAAGCTGCATCCTGCTGAAAAACAAACCTTCGAGGTGTGTGGGCCCTCGAAAAACTTTGTCAAATGAATAACATTTACCTTTGCTGCACTTTCTGTGTTCGACGATCACTTCCTGGAACTATTTTGGAAATATGTCAATGGCGATCTGTGTGTCAAGGTCTCCTTGACACCGCCATCTTTGTGTACAAATTGTAACACAGAGGTTAGTGGGACTAGCCTAACTCTTATTTCCACGGCTCTGCTCCCAACTGTTTCATGTCCGCCATTTCAGCTGTCCTGTCAGGCGAGAAGCCCCCCTGAAACAATACCATAACGATACAATACTATGAATTAAATCAGCGAAGAAGTTTGCTGTGACAGTTGATGTGCAGACGTTTAATTATAAAAAGATTGTTCACTCTCAGAGAGCACAATAAATAACAACAATAAAATCTGAATAAAATGCTTGATGGCAGAGGGGTTCGATGAGGACAGTCACAGTGATCTATCCATATATAGTATACAGGCACCTCC
>NC_085868.1:47994691-47997191 GCF_034702125.1 Engraulis encrasicolus | reverse complement strand
TTCACTTTTGATAGTCTCTTTGGGTTATTCTCTCATTTGGCAGTGTGCAAACTTGTATGTCGTAACTTTGACTTTTTTCTTCAGCACCTTCCTCTCAAGGGCTTCAGACATCATATCTTTTGTTCTGTTCTCACAGCCTCTGGTGATCCCACTGTCAGTCAGTCCAGACAGTAGTCTGTGTAGTCCATAAATCGGGGCAGAAGAACAAGAGGAAGAGGAAGACGAGGAAGAAGAAGAAGAAGAGGAAGAAGAAGAAGAAGAAGAAGAAGAAGAAGAAGAGGATGAGGAAGATGAGGAAGAAGAAGAAGAAAAAGAGGATGAGGAAGAGGAAGATGGGGAAGAAGAAGAAAAAGAGGAAGAGGAAGAAGAAAAAGAGGAAGAAGAAGAAGAAGAAGAAGAAGAAGAAGAAGAAGCTCTTCTCTTCCACTCCGACCCACACTAACTACCATCTCAGCCCCAATCACGGCCAGCCTCATTCATTAGCCCAGAGATGAGTTCTCTAATTATTATCAGAGCGCCTACAAGGCTCATTTGCCTTTTGTTTTGATTCCCTCTAATCAATTAATCAAGGACTATTAGCTCCGAAATACCACTGTGCGCCGCTTGGAAATGAAGGGGGGGATTACCTCGCAGATGATCCGTCTCTGCTGTATGTCTATAACGCTGCCTGGCAGGGCTTGACATTAACTTTTTCGCTTGCCGGCCACTGTGGCTAGTGGTTCTCCCGAGTCACTAGCCATCCAGCTATTCTACTAGCCACTTTTTTTGTTTATTTTTTTGGCATGAAGCTTTACATCTAACCTCAGAAAATGAGGTGCTTATAGCAAGAAGACGAGTGCATGGGTTTCTACATGGAAATAAAACAAACAGCTTTTTGTTGAACTTAAAGCAACAATTGATACACAAGGTGCAAAGTGCAGAATATAGGCTTTTCTGATATGTCATATATACCGTAGAATAAGCTACCTGCCAAATTGGCTAGTGACACTGAAATTGTTACCAGCCACAGCCAAGTTTTACCAGCATTTGGCCGGTTGGCAGGTGCCAGTGTCAAGCCTGCTCCCGTCTGTTCTCTGTTTGTTGCTGACTGTATTAGGGAATATCTGTACTTGTCCTTTACAGCAATTCAAACAGTTGTAAAAACAGTAATGGCAGCACTTTGGAGGATGTCAAAGCTCACTTTCCTGAAGAGAGGTATACGAGTGTGTGTGTGCGTGCGTGCCTGCGTGCCTGCGTGTGTGCGTGCGTGCGTGCTTGTCCATGCGTGTGGTAGGTGTTGGTAGGCGTTTTTGACAGACGGGCATTTGACTTTTTCTTCTTCCAACAGTTATCCAGATCACACTCTCGGTCTCTGGGTTTGGTGCAGTTCGGGCTTTGGTGAAGGACGTGTGGGTTGAGAGAAGTGATGAGGATGTGGACTTTTGGATGCTGCAGTATGTGGGCTTAGGTTGTTATAGATGTATTATGTAGCTGTTATATAGCCCTACACTTCATGTCATAAGCCCCTGACTCCATGGTAATGTGTGACGGTTGAATGTGTCAGTGGTTGCACGCAGGGGCGGACATTATGGGTCCAGAAAGAAAAAGCCCTGCCAGATATTTGCTTCAGCCAATTCAATGAGCCAGCTTATCCTATAATTACCACGACTCTTCAGCCAGGTTGATAAGCCAAATCACCGGTGCTTAAAAACACAAGCAGAAGGAACATTTGGCACGGCTTTTCATTTTTCAATCCAGTTTGTCCGGCCCTGGTTTCACACTGGGCCTGGTTGCACACGTGTGTTTCCAGCTGTGTTGCTAGAACACGTGTGATTGTGCTAAACTGAGGTCAGGTGCATCCAACGTTATGCCTTGGGGACACGGAGCTCGTCCCAACACTGACAATGCCAATACAGTGCATGGGCGAAACATAATCCAACCAGCCCACCCCCTCACCCTCACCCTCACCAGCCTGCCTCTCTCCCTTTCCCTCCTCCAACTCCCTAGCCAGCTATCTCTTAGCGCTTATTTGCATGTAATGAGATAAGCATTTGGGAGGATTGGCGTCGGTACAGGGGCTGTATCGGCGGTGCGATCGAGGCGTAAGTGAGTGAGTGAGTGTGTGTGTGTGTGAGTGGAGTGGAGTGAGTGACTGATCCTCGGCGAAGATGAGCGCGCGGGCCCCTAATCTCCCCTCCAGCCCCGCGGAGATCGGCCCAGATCTGCTTACTACAGCCTTTATTATCAGCCCCTCTACTCCTCCTCCTCCTCTTCTTCCTCTCTTTCCTTTCTCGCCTCTCTCTCCTCTCTCATCTCTCATCTCTCTCTCTCTCTTCCTCCTCTCTTGCCTCTCTCTTTTCCTCTCTTGTCTCTCTTTCCCTCTCTTAATCTATCGCCTCTCTCTCTCTCTCTCTTCCTCTCTCTTCTCTCTCTCTCTCTCTCTCTCTCTCTCTCTCTCTCTCTCTCTCTTCCTCTCTCTTCTCTCTCTCTCTTCCTCTCTTGGCTCTCTCCGCTTCCGCTC
>NC_085868.1:47982191-47987191 GCF_034702125.1 Engraulis encrasicolus | reverse complement strand
AAGGGATTTTGTTTTGCATTTACTGAAAGGATCTTCTCTTTCTTTGTTCAGGATGACACAATGAACAAATCTGTATGTTTGTTAGTAAAATATCTTTACTGCAGTGCAGGGAATTACAAGTAAGTAGTGCAGTATGTGACCAGTGTAATATTTCAATATTGGGTCTAAATTCCTCTCTCTATCTCTCTCTCTCTCTCTCTCTCTCTCTCTCTCTCCCTCCCTCTCTCTCTCCCTCTCTCTCAAGGGTGAGAGTGTTGTGAGGAAGTTTAGGGGTGTGTGGAGGGTGGCATGTGGACTGAGGGAGAGGTAGGGGTGGTGGTGGTGCTGGTGCTGGTGGGGTCTGAAAGTGCTAAAGTAGCCTAACAGGTCGCGCCACCTCCCCTCCCGGACCACCCTCTTGTAGCCCTTTTGATTTAACAAGCTTCTCTCATCCAGACGCCCATGTTAAGACTAATTAGCAAATACTTTAAATCATTTCCCCCCAAGTGCACCAAGTGCAATAATAATTGGCCTCCGTTAATCTGAGAAATAATTAGCAGGGGCCAGCATGCAACAGCACCAAGGCCCTGGAGGGTGGTAGGGTACGGGGGGTGGTGGGGGGAGAGCAGGGAAGCCGACAAGGGGGGGAAAAGGGGTCTGTTGTCCCGGGCCCATAAAGAGTGGGGGCCCATAGTTGGGTCCTCATTACAAATCATGTATTGGGTGGGGGGCCCTTTCATATGACTTTGTCCTGGGCCCAGACAAAGCTGTCAGCTGCCCTGGGTGGAGGTAAAGGGCGGCTTGAATGAGCCTCTCGCTGGGGTGTCTGAGGTGGTCCGCATGGCCCCCCTACAGGTGGTCCCACTGGATGAAGACAGAGGGGCACTACAGACAGAGCCATCTTTGTTCTCTGTGGGCTGCCGTGTGTGTGTGTGTGTGTGTGTGGGGGGGGGGTGGGGGGTGCGTTTGTGTGTGTGCAGGATAAATGTTTGTGCGTGCGTGCGTGTGTCAGTGTGTGTGTGTGCGCGCGTGTGTTAGTGTGTGTGTGCGTGTGTGTGTGTGTGCACGATAAATGTTTGTGTGTGCGTGCGTGCGTGTCTGTGTGTGTGCTTGTGCGTGTGCGTGTGTGTGTGTGTCAGTGTGTGTGTGTGTGTGCACGATAAATGTTTTGCGTGTGTCTGTGCGCTTGTGTGTGTGTGTGTGTGTGTGTGTGTGTGTGTGTGTGTGTGTGTGTGTGTGTGTGTGTGTGTGTGTGTGTGTGTGTGTGTGTGTGTGTGTGTGTGCGTGTGTGGGTGGCCGCTTCTCACACAGAGGGAAGTGTTTGGGAGGGGCTGGGCTGGGCTGGGCTGGGTCTACGCTGGGGGGCTGTGATGAGAGTTAGGGGTGGGAGTGGGGCTCTGGGAAGGGTTGGGTTGGGGTTTTGTCTCCCTCGGGTAATTGATTGTGTGTGTGTGTGTGTTCGTGTGTGTGTGTGTGTGTGTGTGTGTGTGTGTGTGTGTGTGTGTGTGTGTGTGTGTGTGTGTGTGTGTGTGTGTGTGTGTGTGTGTGTGTGTGTGGTTGGGGATGGTGGTGGTCTCTCTTGAATGAATGAATGAATGAATGAGGCTGAATGTGCACCCAGCATAAAGGCAGAGGAAGACACCTGCTCTTCTAAAAATGTGTCTCTTTCTTTCATTCTTCCATTCAGTCTGTGTACCTCTTGCTGTTCCCCTGATGCCTGCCCATATTGTCGCCACACTTGATGAGCTAAATTCACTTCAGGACCATGTTTTCCAGATGTCAACTCGTCAGTGGGCATCCAATAGTGTGCACGAGTCAATGGTCTGTCTGTCGGTTTGCCACTGAATACTGCATGCTATCCGATCCGTCAGACGTGATGTTTTTAGTGCTGCAATTTTTCTACTGTCTGTACAGACGTGGCGTGTAGAGTAAACAGATTTCAACTTTCTTCACTTAGTAATGGTGGGGTGGCGTCCGCGCCAATGTCTTATCCTGTGCGTATCGCTCGGTGCGTAATTCCAAGAGCAGTATGATAAAAGGAAGAAAGGAGTCGCACACTGGAGCTGGATGCAAAATCAAAAAATGTATTAAACAAAGCCGAAAAATGTAAATAAAACCGACAGACAGGGGACAAACGTTTCGGGTCTAGCCCTTCATCAGTGTTCCCAGTTCCCAAAACTGGGAACACTGATGAAGGGCTAGACCCGAAACGTTTGTCCCCTGTCTGTCGGTTTTATTTACATTTTTCGGCTTTGTTTAATACATTTTTTGATTTTGCATCCCGCTCCAGTGTGCGACTCCTTTCTTCCTTTTAACTTTCTTCACTTACCATGCGATGCAATACCACTTTCATTGTCAGTCTGCAATGAAATTCCTTTTGCGTCCCATGGACAAACTGTTGGGAGGACGGGACATACAGTATAGACCAAAGTTTGGGCACACGTTCTCATTCATCAGGGCACAACTGATGAGTTATTGGATGACTTTTGGTTTCAATTAAGATTGACTGATTTACTTGAAAATAGACCAAAAATAAACTTGTTGAAACGTGTGGGACCATCAGTTGTGCCGTAGTGACGTCAGGTGGATAGACGGCTGACATCGCTGTTGGACAACTGCTAGAATTGATATTTTTTGTTAAGCACATAAGTCTGTGTTCATGTACAGTTTTGATGCCCTCTGCGAGAATCCACAATGTACTGTAACTAGTCCCGAAACTGACTTGAGAATGCAGTGAAGTGTGCAGTGCAGTGTGCAGTGTGTCCAAGCCTTTGGCCTATACTGTAGGCTTATGTAAGTATAGCATCATAGACATGAGCATGTACATCAGGGATGGGCAATTTTCATGATGAGGGGGGCCACATTTTTTCAGCGCCACTATCAGAGGGCCACATGACCACGAACCTGACTGCAACTCACAGAGTTCGAGGTGCAGTTGGTTGCTCACTGACTGCAGATATCATTTGGAGGGAATAGGAGTGTTCTCTATCGTCTAACAGTGTAATTTCAACTGATTTAGTCAGCAGTAGTTTGAAAAATCTGGTCATTATTTCTTTCTTTCTTTAATTATGTTTTATCTAAGGGCCACACTGAGTGAGGAGGCGGGCCGCATGTGGCCCCCGGGCCTCCAGTTGCCCATCCCTGATGTACAGTGCATACTGTAGGAAGCAGAAAGCAAGCATCACAGACAGACATGGAAACCAAGGTCACGTTGAAATCATAAAAACACACTACAAGAGTGTATGAAAGTGTAAGCAGATCGGACACAGTTCCCTGCCACAGACGGTGAGACGGTGAAAATAAGTAGTTGAAAACCCAAGGAGAGTCTTTATACGTTCTGAAAAGAAAATAAGGTTTGGGAAAAAAAGAAACGAAAGGTTTGTGAAAATCATGTGTCATTCATTCATTCATTCATCATACAGAATCTACTGAATTTCCACCAGATGTGTCAAAAATAAAATTAAAACCAGAGGTGTCAAAAGTAAAAGTAAAAGTAAAAAATAAAACACAGTTTCCTTCCAACACAAGTAACTTATCTTTGTAACCAGTAGACCTGTGTACTTGTATTACGATTAGCTAACTCTGCACTGGTTGGATCAAGCTTGTGGTGTGTCCTTGTTAGGTTTTCAGTGTTTTTCAGTAATAACACAGTTTATCTCTCTAGTTAGGTACAATTGAGTAAATTATGTAATAGCTATGTAATGTCATGTGCCAGTGTTGTAATTACACCATAAAAGTACTTTTACTTTTATTTTTGACACCTCTGATTAAAACTGAAAAGAAGAAACAAAATATCCTTCCATTACAGGTAACTTATCTGAGTAACCAGTAGACCTGTGTTCTTGTCTTACGATCAGCTGACTCTGTGCTGGTTTGATCAAATTTTTGGTGGGTCCTTGTTAGGTTTGTTAGGTTATCTATCTATCTATATCATTAGGTACAATGGTGTAAATGGTGGAACGGCTATGTAATATCATGTGCTAGTGTTGTACTTGCACCATAAATTCACATACTGTTATTTTTGACACCTCTGATTACCAGACAATCCATGCTGTGATATAGTCAGTAATTTATTTGTTTGTTTGTTTGTTCATTCATGCATTCATTCATTCATTCATTCATTCACTCATTCATTCACTCATTTTATTCATTCGTACAGTTTCAGTTTTAATGTCTGATGTCCTCAAAAGAATTCACAAGTAGTATATTGTCTTCAAGTGCAGTAAATAGTGTTGATCTGAGCAGCAGTCTTTGTGTGTGTGTGTGTGTGTGTGTGTGTGTGTGTGTGTGTGTGTGTGTGTGTGTGTGTGTGTGTGTGTGTGTGTGTGTGTGTGTGTGTGTGTGTGTGTGTGTGTGTGTGTGTGTGTGTGTGTTTGCGTGCATATGTGTGTGTGTGTGTCTGTGTGTGTATGTGTGTGTTTGCGTGCATATGTGTGTGTGTCTGTGCATGTCTGTATTCATGTGTTGCTTGGGACATCAGTGTCTTGCCCTGTCTGTAAAATATGCTAACACATATAAAGATACGCCACTGCCTCGCCTCGCCTCGCCACGCTCTCCCCTGGCCTTGCTCTGACATTTCAGCGTGTCTGCTGCAAGGACGTGGCCTTTTCACTCGGGCCGGGCCCCCATCTCTTCCAGCTAATCAGTTGTCTTGAAAAGGCAGCCCGATAAGGTCCCATTGTTTGTGCTGACAATGTCGCGATGGTGTGGCCAAGGGAAGATCACATATAGGGAGGCCACCCCTCCTCCATCCCACACCCCTCCACCCCCCTTCTCTCTCTCTCTCTCTTTTAAAATAAAAAAAGAGGGTTAGCCACCAGAGAGAACTCATTACCCCACTGCTACTGGGTTAATTAGCTCGCCTCACCAAGACTGCTCGCGTAGAATAAAAAAAGGTGGACCTAGTTCTGAAAGAGAGAAAAAAAGGAGAGAGTGAGCGAGAGAGAGAGAGAGAGAGAGAGAGAGAGAGAGAGAGAGAGAGAGAGAGAGAGAGAGAGAGAGAGAGAGAGAGAGAGAGAGAG
>NC_085868.1:47959691-47977191 GCF_034702125.1 Engraulis encrasicolus | reverse complement strand
GAATAAGTGTACATTCCACTTTTCTACTTCTTCCCATCTCTTTGGATGGATATATTAAGTCTCTCTAATCTTTGACTGTTTTCTCATTTTCGCCAAAGTATTGTCCTTTCAATATGCCTATTTAAACATTATCGTGGTACATTTTGTAGCCAGGTATCTTCTGCAATATAAAGGCAAGAAAGGGAGTGGAGCAAGGCAGTGGAAATGAGGAATGGACATAACAATGAAAATGAAGCTCTGTGACCACTTTCTGTTTTTCTTTTGACATTATGTACACAGTACCATTTCTATTTATTTATTGATCGTATTGTGACCGTACAGAGTCAATCAATCAATCAATCAATCAATCAATCAATCAATAAATCAATCAATCTATCAATCAATCAATCAATCAATCAATCAATCTTTCCAAATATGGAACACTGATTAAATTCAACAGAAGAAATTAATGTGTTGCTATTTTGGGAAAAGCTCAAATAGACTAATGACTAAATTACTACAGTGTCTCTAAGCATTTAGATTGATATTTGGACGAATCATTGTTTTTTCCAGAACTCTGAATGTTAGCTGTATAATATGGGGGGAAACATCTGCAGAGTTGAAACACTCCCAGACACAGGTGTTTTACCTTTCAAAAATAAATCATCAGGGAATCACCCAATTTATGATGTTTACGCAAAGCACAGAGCTAGTTGTGGTTTGCATAGATTAATTACAGTATGAGAAATAGCTGTGGAATGCATTTATTGAATGTAAACGAGGGAATGTGAACGTTAAACAAACAAAAAAGACGTGAGTTAATAGGCTTGATAATTTAAAACTGACAGCATACACTTTGAATATATGATTTGATCATTTGCAACATTTCTCGCTTTGCCATACTTCTTTAATAGTTTAAATTTAAGTGTAATTCCCCGCAGGCGTGACGGCACATAAACACACATTTTCTATTCACTTATCATTATTTCGTTTTTTTGCTATTTTATAACAGCTGATAACATGAATGTATTTTTGTATTATTTTTGCGTTAACACCATTAGGCAGTATTCTGATTAGGAGTATTTAGTGGTAAAGAGGGTTGGAAGGGTTTCTTTGAAATGAGCATAATTACAATTTATTCATGGCTTTGCTGTATACAGGCCACTGTATAATTGGACTGTTTTGTGAAGGCTCAGTATGCCAAATCAAACCCACATCCAGCTTGCATTTCAAAACGCTTTTTTTATTTTCCACTTGCTGTCGTATGAACAACAGGAACAGACAAACAAAAAACCCACACACATGCAGAGCATCAGCCAGAGAAAAGCCATGCGGAAGAGAAAGTGGAATGATTTTTCCTTTCTGTATATGGCAGAGAAAGCTGTGTCACAGTCGCCTTAGAAGCTGGTGTGCATTGTGAGTGATGGAGTGAGAGAGAGAGACAGGAGAAGAGAGAGAGAGAGAGGGAGAGAACGAAAAGACTAAAGGAAGAAAAAAGAAGTGCTCTGTGGAGGAAAAGAGGCATGGGGACAGAGAAGAGTGATGCAGTGGTGAACAGCGAGAGAAGAAGAAAAGCGATGGCATGCCGAAGAGAAGGAGAGATGAAAAAGAAAAACGACAGGAAAGAAAGAAAAGCGTGATGTATGGAGTAAAGAGACACAAGGACAGGGAGGAGAAGAAGAGTGATGTAGTGGTGAAGCGAAAGAGTGGAGAAGAGAATAACAAGAAAGAGAGAGAAAGACACAAAAAGGGATGGAAATAGACACCAACAAATGAAGGAGAAAGGGAAGATAAAGGAGTATGCTTTGGGGTAACCAGTTAAAAAGAAGAGGAGTGATATGGTTGAAGAGAGAGAGAGAGAGAGAGAGAGAGAGAGAGAGAGAGAGAGAGAGAGAGAGAGAGAGAGAGAGAGAGAGAAAGAAGTGTAGTACTGCAAAGAGTCATAGGAGCAGAGAAGAATAGGCTACAGGAGATGAATAATAAGAGAGGAGAAGAATAGGAAGAGAGTGAGGTTTGAGGAGGCTAGTGGTGGGAGGAGAGTGTCAGTGACACCAGAGCACTGTCCGAATGCGCGGCGTCCTGCACTTTACAGTGCATGCCCGTAATTTGGGTAATTTTATTGCCGGGTTTGCCGATCCCCAAAATTACAGCACCACTGTCTTTGTACAGCCGTGTAATTTTGTTGTTTCCCCCCAGTCTGTGATTGAAGTGAAATTGAAGCTGCCAAGCTGTGGTTTTTGACTGTGAGGGAAAAAAGCAGCTGGTTTGTTTTCCATTTCTTTTTCTTTTTTTTCTGCTCAGGGGATAGGAGTGGGTGCCAGGGCATGGATGCTCTGACAAGGGCAGTCAGTGGGCTCATCTCTCTCTCTTTCTCTCTCTCTCTCTCTTATTTTTTCCTCACCATCCGTTTAGATAGCCCAGTAGATGGTTCTAAAACCTTCTGACGGATAAACTGTCCATATGAATTCCATTGCAATAAATGTGATTGCTGAAAACACAAAATATTATGTTGCATTTGCAATTAACTGTAATAATAATAATAATAATAATAATAATAATAATAGCATAAAAATACTGCATATTTTATGTTCATGGTCAGTAATTCAAGTGAAGTGAACTGAAAAAAGAATAATTTCCTTTGGTTTTGCACCACACACAGTAGTGTGTGCAGCAGTGAGAGGCAGAGTGTGAAGGCCTGCTCTGCTCCGGGTGTAAAGAGAGGACGGCGATAAATGGTCCTATTTACCATGGCGACTGGAAAGGCCCTGTGCGCTCTTTGGTTTCTTTGGTAACCAGAGGCACTTTCTATTGGTTTAGCTATTGAACCCCCCGCTAGAGACAAAAGAAAAGGCCCCGCGCTTGTAATTCCTTATCAGAAAATCCCATTACGTTATTCCACTTTAGCCGGCCCCGGCCCACACAAAAGTGAGGGGGAAATAATTCCTGTCTGTGGGCTCCCGAACGGGGGGGTTGGGGAGGGAGAGAAGGGGGGAGGGATGGAGAGAGAGAAAGACAGAGTGAGAGAAAGAGAAAGGAAATGGAGACAGAGAGGGATGGAGTGATAGAAAGAGGAAGGACAGAGAGAGGGGGGAGAATGGGAGGGAAGGGGAGAGAAAGAGAGAGAGAGAGAGAGACAGAGAGAGAGAGAGAGAGAGAGAGAGAGAGAGAGGGAAATAGAGGGGTTTGTGGTGGTGGGGGTTTAGGACCTCTTTGCTCCCACACAGCATCAGCTCACAAGACCCAGCACAAAAGCGCGTCATAAAAATCCATGTCAGTCGCTCCGCACAGTTTTACCACCGCTTGAAAATCTGCACTGACAATCTACTCCTCCTGCCACTGTGTCTGCTGTTGAGAGATTTTTTGCTTACATAGGTCTAATCTTAACAGCTGAATGCAGCACCAATATTCCTGCACACATGCCTGTCTGTGTCTGAATAGGTGATTGAGGACAGGGACAAAACAAAACATTCTTACACTACAGTCCTGCATGCACATGGATTTTCAAGAAATTACAATTTAAGCTGATATGTTTTGAATGCCGTATTGATGTTCTGAAGAGGGAAAAAATCTGGGCTGGTGTGAGTGTTTTCAACTGAGCTTAAAGATTTCATGCTTGTGTCAAGATTTTTTTTTTTATCATTAGTATGTTGACAAGCATTTCATCTTTAGTGACAATACCGCTTCCAAAAATAGAAAAAAAAGTTGCAAAAATAGAATATTTCCCTTCTTTGTAAGCCTTAACAAGGCTGTGTCCTCCTCAGCACTGAAGACTTTGTGCTTCTTAGCCTTCTTAGCCACCGCAAGTTAATAATAAATAAATACTATTTTTTTCCCCATAAAAGCTGCAGGAGAATGTGAGTGCTAGAAGCCTTGAAAGGTTGCCTTAGATTATTTTCAGGGGCGGTTCTAAGGAGTGGCAGGGGGTGGCATTTGCCCCCCCAGAAATATGATTTGCCACCCCAATTAAGAGCCCTGATTGTGACCAATAGCCTTAATGCTTGACACCATTTCAGACATAGAACTTTAGGTTGCAGGGTTTCACTTTAAGGGATTCACTGTATCACATAAGTGTGTGTGTCGATTATATAGTGCTTATAATTTTCCCTTAGTGTAGGAGCATGCCCCCCTGAAATACACTTCGCCACCCCTTTGCCACCCCAAGAATAAATGTCTGGAACCGCCCCTGATTATTTTGCTGATGGAAGATAACTTTTACCATAATGCATGTCCATTCGATATCTTAATGTACTGTAAAGACATGAGTCATATTTGCTGAGACTGCCTAGTGTTTAGATCTACTATAAAAATGGTTTATATAGACACACAGTATGCATTGAATGCATTGATAATTCACAACTCACAAAATACAATCTAGAAGATGTTAAATCCACTCGTGTTTATTCGAGTGTGGAATTTCAGTAATACTGCGTTTTTGCAACAGTGTACAGTTTTATATATTTTATGTGTGTGTGTGTATATATGCTGTATATATATATATATATATATATATATATATATATATATATATATATATATATATATATATATATATATATATAATGCGTATTGTTTTAATGTCTGAGTGATGTGAGTATGTGATGCAGTCACTGCTAAACCCAAGATTATTTTTTCCCTGGCGAAAAATTATTCTACTCTACTCTACTCTTCTTAACTCTACTCTACTCAACAAATGGCAGTGTGGCCACATCTGTACCACATATTTCTCTTCCTCTCAGGGCCACTAGGGGGCTATTTGACAGGACTTCGGCTTGTGGCTATGTGTGTATTAGTGTATCATGTCTGTGTATCTTGTAAAGATGGAGGAGAAATAAGGGTAACACTTTACAATAATGGTGCATGAATTATAACGGAATAATGTTGGAAGTAATGTATGATTTATGGTGAATTAACACATGATTTATGTACATAGTGATATTTAATCTATCATTAGTTAATAAGGAGTCATGACATGAGTGATGAGGACTCACCATTAAGTAAATGTGGTATATCAGAGGGAAATTCGTGGTGTGAATTACAAGGTTAACATATCATGTATTAACATGGCTGATGAAAATCCTGTCAGATCAACCCAGTCATACATGAATCCAACCTTAGTTAATGTTGCCTTTCCAGCAATAATGGAATAATGTTGTAGTCATTAAATGACACTCAGGCTAAGCGGTTCCCAAACTTTTTCCCCGCGCACCCCCTTGTAGGCCTACATTTCATTGTGGCTCGCGCACCCCCTTAGCGAATATTTTGGTGTGCTGATGGCCACGCAAGTATGGATTCACTGTGCATTCATGCACATTATGCACAGTTTTGAATAATCCTCTTTTCCAAGTTCTGGAGTTAAACTGCACTTCAAATGGACCCTTCCAGCATACAATTAAAAACTACTTAAAGTTCATTGATGCTGTATAAAAAACTCTCACCATTGCTCTATTCAGCTCGCGCACCCCCTTATGGCAGGCTGCGCAACCCCAGGGGTGCACGGACCACAGTTTGGGAAACCCTGGCCTAGCCTATGTTTAGGCTACTAGTGTGGATTTCTATGACCAGCCGAAATAATCAGCCCATTGCCAATGTGCATAACAATCCTCGTGGAGCCAGTCATCTCAACCAGGCAATGGGCAACTTCAGAGAAGCTACAGAGCATTGTCAGGAACAGCGGCTGTGGCGTTCGACACTTCCTTCGTCACCTGCAGACTGCGCCTTGAAGCAACCTCCCCAGGCCATCATAGTAGCCTACACCCCCTTCCCGCAAACACAGGGAGTCACGTTTCATTCTTATTACCTGCTCCCGTCTTAATGTAACGTTTCGTTTCCCACCATCTGCATTCTTTTAGCGGCTTATTTAAGGTGTCTCTCGTTCCGATGTGTGGTCATTAGCCAGCCATCACAAACAGTGTTGCCAGATTGGGCTGTTTCCCGCCCAATTGGGCTGCTTAGGATGGTCGTGTGCGGGTAAAAATGGCATTTAGCAGAAAAACCCGCCCAATTTTAGCCATAGAAATCAATAGAATTGGGCAGGATTTTGAGCTTCTAGGCTGGTTTTGAGCATTTTTTGGGCTGGAAATCATCAGCCTCATCTGGCAACCCTGATCACCAACGCCCTGAAGGGAGCCAGCCGAAGGAGTTTCTGTGGCGCTGCAGCGACGACTTCCACATTTAGTCAGTTTTTTTTCACGATTTCAATGACCTTACTTCTTTATAATGTATAAACGTATTTCAGTTCAAACCGTAACCAAATATAGGCTATTATATTAATAGGCTAGCTTACAATTAGAGAATGATAAGACCCTTGTGGTAGGCCAAACGCCAAAGTCACCACTTCTCAAAACTGATAATCATTAGACTACCCAGTGACGTGATTGTGCCCAATGAAACAGGAGGCCTCGATTCGTGCAGAAGATAAGGTACGTAACTGGGATATAAAATATGTATATGTTAGAAAACTATTTAACCTCATAGACTAACCTTGTATACGGTACATTCTAACAACATATTTCTTAAGTTTTGAGTCATTCACGTTCATTTGAAGCGTAATCCCCCCCCCCTACTGTGGCTAGTTTGGATGAGACGACTTGACCCTGGCTAGCACAACATAAATGACAGCTAGCTCTACACCATAGAAATACACTATTTCGGCCATTCGTTAACGATCAGTGTTCAGATAACTAGCACAAACGTGCCAAGATATATTGTATTCTCAAAAAAACGCTTGTGTTGTGCCATGGCTTATACGGTGATGACGTTTGAGATTGTAAATTTACGGGCCACTCGTAAGGCCCATAAGCTTAGATGTGTCTATGGTAAGGCCGACCTGACGAGATAGCTGCCTACTGAGGTTTGATTGGATATGGACATTGTTTATTTCAGAAGGAAAATGTTTGGAGTGGAATTGTTTGGAAGACAATCTTGGGACAATTTTGCTCTTTGGGTCTTTGTGCCAACCATGCCAGCTATCGTAGGGTACTCTGGGAACTTCTTAGATCTGTTTACTGTATGTACAGAAATACGCATTTTGTTTACATAAAATCCCTGGTCATTTCACCACTAGGTTTGAAACCCAGACAGCACGAAGCATCTTGCCGACGTCAAAATCAGATCAACAGACAGGGACATCAGCCTTCTCTTGGGAATAGGCCAGATATGCCAGAACAAGAAATGGTAAGTCTATCACTACATAAGATCCATAACAAAATACTACTAGTTAAATCTTAAATGTGACCTGGTGGCATTATTGCGTGAATGCTTATGTTGAACACTTAATAAATAAGATCCTCAAGTGTGTAGAGTTCGTTATTTATTTACATTTTCCTCAGCATAACTGTACAGCTGACACCACTGCCTTCTGTATCATAACAAAGCCTGTCACTTCCACGTTTCGTTCTTCTTATGTGACCGAAGTCACTGGCTACTGCACCAGAGAGGGTCTCTGCACTCATTGCTGGTCCTATAATGCCATCTATTGGCGAAAACGTGCAACAGCATAATTAAACTAAAAGACAACTTCTGACAGGACAACAAAAAGACAGAGTGAGAATAAGGGAATAACAAAAAGACAAAAATGGGGGGTCCACTACACTTGCATACCTGATTGTGATGCTGTCACTCATTTTCTAGTCTATATCTTGGACTGAAAAAGGATGCTTTGCCCCTGCGGTTGTGAAGAGGATGCTGTGGAGGTGGCAGCATGAACGTGTCACACAGACATTGGCTAAACTACTCGGTAGGTACAACGAAATAAAAGAAACCACCCCCTCAACCCTGTTTATGCTGCACTGTACCTATTATAACCAGTTTTTATATAGACCATTATTTGAAATACTACAAGAGCCTTGCTGTTAGGATACTGTACAGCAGGGATGGGCAACTGGAGGCTCGGGCGCAGGACAGTTTTTAACCCCCTATAAATCAATAGTGTAAGCATTCAGGTATAAATAAAGAAAAAGTGAAGTATCCTTTTGTAAATTCAAGTGCGTGGTGATGTGGCCCACTGATTGTGGTAATTAAAAATGTTGGCCCACCTTATAATGAAAGTTGCCCACCCCTGCTGTACAGCCTACATCACTTGTACATGTCCTTACCAAATAGGACACTAGCTAGCTAAATGTAACTAATATGGCATTGTGAAAGTTGTATGCCGAAATGTAAACCATAATATTAAATTGTGATGGACAGAATTCAACCAACATATTACATTGTGAATGTAGTTGCACAGTGATACTGAGACCGACTTATTCCTGTCTTTATTTGCCAGGCTTCTACACTTGCCCTCAGAGTTCACATATGGTGAAGTGCACAGGTGTCCAGTCAGGTTCAGACTGATGCTGGTAACAAGAGGAAAACATGCTAATTGGTAAGTGAGATCCCTGCTCAACAAAAATCCACACAGCACAACAAGTAAGCCTAGTTTGTGGTATCAAATGTAAAATGGAAGTTTCATCAAAAAGTTGTAGAACACATCTGAATAAATTGCAGGCCATCAAAGTTGTGAATGGGCAGGGAAAACACAACCAGTAGGCTTATGAATTACTTTGACTCAGCACAGCACAGCAGATGCGATGCTACCATTCCTTGGGAATATGACACAGAGGTCTACTATTCCATTGTAAATGTTGACTGGAAATGTTCATGTTTCAACTGTTTTAAAAACATTGGACTCAGGGAAAAAAATCTCTAGGTGTATATAAGTGAAAGCCCACCTTTGCCATTGTGACACAGCACACAAGTATACACTGCACACAACGAAATTGCATTTTATGCCTCACCTGTGCAAGGGTGCAGCCTACATTGGCATCCCAAGGGAGCAGTATGTTGCAGTGTGGCGGGAAGGTACCATACTTGGGGTACCTCAGTCATGGAGGATGGTGGAGAGAGCACTGGTTAATTACTCCCTCCACCAACCTGGCGGGCTGGGAGATGAACCAGCAACCTTTGGGTTGTTCAGCCCTGGGCTACAGGACACCCTAACCGCTTACCAATGACTGCCCCACTTATCCTTGACTGTATAAAAAAATACCACAGAGTAGCGAGTACACTTTTAAATTAAAAGGGTCAATATAGATGATAGACTTTTCATCCACAGGCAGGTAAGGCCTATATTGAAGGCAGCCAGCTTCAAAACAGACCCCACCTTCTCTTTGTCACCTGAATATAACTTAATTGTATTGCAAATGTCATTCCTAAGATTCATTTACAAAATGTGTTTTATTTCATGTGAAGCTGCATAACATTGAAATTATGTCGGGGGGCCCGGTGAAACGGCCCTTGAGACATAGGTTCCCCACCCCTGCTGTAGGAAGAGCCTGTAGACGGTGACACTTCAGACATTTGACTTTCTAGCTCTTGTCACAGGTCAGTCCATGAGCCCACGTCTTCAGGTCATGGGCCTGAGAAGAATCTACCGTTACAGGGGTCAGAAGAGATCCTCAAACTGTAAGTTAATCTCATGATGCTTTTTAACATAAACATTTGACACTCACTCTCACCACAGGTCAGTTCATGAGCCTCACTGGATACTTTTATAATATATGTGCAGCTGTGTGTCAATGGTTGGTATGCAGTGTCGCTGTTTTTTTTATTTTTAATTTTATGTACTGTTTGTCTCTTGTTTCTGTGCTGTTTCAGATGCTGACATTACTACCCCTGTACTTCAACCCCTCTGCTGCCACTGGGTCCTCAACGAGAAAATAAACTGATTCCCCCCCCAATCCATTCCTTTTTCCACCGTCACATCACACCATGCCTATGCACATTAACACCACCAATGAGCCTAGAAAACTAGGACAACAGTGAGGATGAATTTAGAAACCGCTTCCACGTATTGTACTATTTCTGAAAAAGCATTGGTATTGGCCTTCTATCTCCACGTAGCCATATCAAAAAACCTGCCTAAAAAAAAATCAATTTTGTCGTGTTTCCGCTTAAAAAGGAATTTAGAAACCGCTTCCACGTATTGTACTATTTCTGAAAAAGCATTGGTATTGGCCTTCTATCTCCATGTAGCCATATCAAAAAACCTGCCTAAAAAAAAAAACAATTTTGTTGTGTTTCCGCTTAAAAAGAAGAACAAAATATCCACATGTAAAATTATCCTGCTACATGGAAATGGCACCTTACTAAATAAATAACAACTGCATAGTTATTCTGTTCAATTTATGAGTAACTATGTAAATTATGATTAACTTTTTGGCTGATATGGGACACTGCATGAAAAGAGGAATTTGTGGATGAGTTTTGCACCTTAAATTGCCTCATACCTCAAGCCACAGCATTTGCGGCTCCCCCATGCCCCCCTCCCATCCCCTTCTTAGAAGAGCCTTTAATATGTAAATGCCAGTGATCAGGTCGGGAGCTGCCCCAGTCAATTTCAAGTGGGGTGGGGTGGGGTGGGGTGAGGTCAGGTGGGTGGGAGGGAGTGGGGGGTCGGCAGGCCTGTTTCTAGGATTTTGGGGTCCCTAGGCAACGGGATTGTTGGGGGCCCAAGGGCATTTTTTGGCCTTTTACTAAAATGTGTGTGTCTGTGTGTGTGTATGTTTTTTCACGCTGCCCAGTTGTGTTTTTCAGAATCACTAACCATTAAACCAGGGGTAGGGAACCTATGTCTCGAGGGCCCTTGAGGCGGTTTTATCCGGCCCCTGATATCATTATAATGTTTTGCAACTTCACATGAAATAGGCCTATGGCATATTTTGCAGGCCTAAAGGAATCTTAGAAATTACATTTCCAATGCAATTAAGTTATATTCAGGGGACCTAGAAAAGGTGGGGACTGTTTTAAAGGTGTCTACCTTTAAAGATGTCTATATGTCTATATAGGCCTAAAGGTGTCTATATAGGCCTAAATTTTATGGGGAAATCCTGATTTGTGTTCATAGTACGGCCCCCGGAGGATTTTATGACCATGGTAGGAATTTGAAGTGGCCCCTCGAATGAAAAAGGTTCCCCACCCCTGCATTAAACCTTTCTACTAGTCACAGCTTTGCTGTCAGTACATTTTATTATGATACTATAAGCTCAGAAATTAAGTTGATCAAACAATTCGATCTGTGCTATAAACATTTAAATGAACCTACAGAATAGGCTATCAAAATAGAATCATCTGAATGATCTTTCTTGGACATAGGCCTACATTTTGAAGTGACCCTTCGAATTAAAAAGGTTCCTCTGCTGCTTTTGAGGAAAAACATCAATGTGCTTGGCCACTCTGGTTTTTTTTAAAATGGTATTCTGAACTAAAGCAAGGATTGTTCAAGTTAGTTGAAAATAGACCGTCTCTGGTTAAATTAGTTCTACACCAAGCCTTTAGGTGGCAGTAAAACTAATTGGCACAATGCGAATTCCACACACAAGCCACAAAGAAGCCATCAGCCGCGGTCAACATCACCTTCCTGATTGAACAGAACCACGCGTTGTCTGTGTGGTTTACAAGTTTCTTGGCGATATGGGGGAAAAGTTCCTCACATACCAACGGAAAATGGGCGTCATATACATGTAAGTACATTTTACTCAACTGTGGTTTAAAGTTTCAGTACTCAAGAGCGATTGAATAGCTCCTCTGAACACAGATCCGCCATTGCTAAGTTATGGCACAGCCGTTTTACATAGCTGGTAGCTCAAGTCCCCTCAATGTGACTACACTAGTTGCTGCTGTACGCTAGTAAATTCTGATGACTTGCGAGCATCGTAATGACAAAATGCTGTGGTGAAACGGTGAATATGTTAAGTATACTTGTTGATGGTAAATTGTTTGACATTGCTCGTTCTCAGTTGCCTTTCCCCTGCCTAAAGATAGACAAAGGCTACCGTTAGCATGCTATTGCGTTAGCTCATCAACTAGATTCTGGGCACTGCTCATTTTTCACGTCTGCCCGGTATTTCGCTGATGAACTAACGCTTAGACGCCTTGCCAATGTATTTTACAGCGGCAAAAATGCATAGGCGACGTTGGAAAGACTGGTGTGCCGTCTGGGTATGTTGGTTTTCAGTGCTGGGCAGTAGCGAAGCGACTAGTTTAATTACATTCTCTAGCTTGGTCGTAGCGTCACTACTATGTATCGAGTAGCTAACATCCCTGTAGTAATGCTATTTTTCCTCAAGTAGCGACGTTTTTGTCCCCCATCGATTTTAGTACTCAATGATTTTTGTTTTACTTTCTCTATCCTGAAACCTAGGCAGTCACACAGGGGTTCCAAGACCCACCGGCGTAAAATCAAGTCAAAGGTGGGATATAATTTAGTTCCATGCTACTTTGAAACGGTGGTAGATGGACACTCCCAACTGAGATCGCTCCCGGACGTGCAGTCCCAGGTGTTTCTATCACTCCCGGACGTGTAGTCCCACCCGATTA
Organism: Engraulis encrasicolus; assembly: GCF_034702125.1. Classification (NCBI taxonomy): domain Eukaryota; kingdom Metazoa; phylum Chordata; class Actinopteri; order Clupeiformes; family Engraulidae; genus Engraulis; species Engraulis encrasicolus. The sequence continues at coordinate 47,964,855 of NC_085868.1, read as the reverse complement.
TATTTCACGTATTATCATACACTGCCACATACAAGCAATTTAGGGTTAGGTTTAGGGTCAGGGTTAGGGTTAGAAGAAACAAATAAACTAACATCAAAAAGATAACTAGCTCCGTTATATGGCGGTGGGACCGATAGTCTGGCTAGTGGGAGCGAGCCGACAGGGGAGCGTCCTGCGTTGGGAGCGTCAATCAGGGAATCGTTCTCAGTAACGCGAGCCCAATGTATCAGCGCGAGCTCAATGTCGACCAGAGTGGTCAAGTTGACCACGCCACCCCGAAATCAATGTGAAATACCCTGCCATTTGCAAACAGTAGGCAACCTGTCCTTAAAAAGTATGGGTCCTCAAAACAGCACTTGTTGCACAAATATGTGTAGATGGCCTCTTCAAGAAATTGAAATTATGTATGGTCACTTTTTCTTATTGTTTCACGTGGAGGTCTACTGACCTTGTCTAAATAATGTAGGCTAGTTTATGTCCATGTATTATATTAGGACCCAAGGTTAATGGGTTATTCTATTTACCATGTTTTCACAGGCTGCTGTCTCATAATATGGCGAAGACGAGTCACCTGAAGGCCTAACTCGCCATAGAAGACTGAAAGAATGTAAGATTACCGGTAACTTCTTTGTGACCAATATGACTTGCTCATTGATACATTTGCTATGTCAATATGAGGTGCATGGCAAAGTATTTAATTTATTTGTCTCGCTTCTAGGAGCTGTAGAAACAACAGGGTGTTCTTTTTCAGGGTATTCTTTTTTATAGAACTGGACAGGTCATTTATTCGTTACCCTTGTTTTTGAAGTGTCCTGCAGGATGCTGTGTCCTGCAATCCTGTGTACTGTGCTACAGACGCATGTGGAGGTCAACCCAAAATGGGCACAGTCTCACCGCAGAAGAGTGAAAGAGGGTAAGCTTAACCTATAGCCTACGTCAGGGTCGGGGAACGTTTCTCATTCGAAGGGCCGCTTCAAATTCATCCGAGGGGCCGTAAAAGTCCTCCAAGGGCCGTACTATGAACACAAACCAGGATTTTCCCTTTCACTTTAGGCCTATATTGAAGGCAGCCACATTTAAACAAACACCACCTTCTTCAGGTTCCCTGAATATAACTTAATTGTATTGCAAATGTATTTTCTAAGATTCCATTACAAAATATGTCATATTTCATGTGAAGCTGAATAGCATTAAAATTATATCGGGGGGCCAGATAAAACTGCCTCAAGGGTCGCAAACGGCCCTAGAGACATAGGTTCCCCACCCCTGGCCTACATTGTCAATATGACTTGTGCTACTTTATAGATAAGTAATCAATGCTGTGCATTGCTATGTTTTGATTAATTTTCTTACATCCTACAGATCCTGGCAGGGAGATGGTAGTGTCCTGCAGAATGGTGATGGGCCAATCTTACAAGAGACCACAGAAAACTGATATAGTGTAAGATTATCCCTGTTGGGCTCAATAGGTCTTGCTTATTGACATATTTGCTATGTCAATATGAGGTGCATGGTTAAGTATTTATTTATTTGTCTCGCTTCTAGGAACTATAGAAACAACAGTGCCTGCTGCAGTATAATGAGGACACCCTGAGCAGAGAGCTCCAATAGACCCAGGTCCAGTGTCTTGGCAGGGTGAAATGGCACTGATATGGGTATGTACTAATGTCAGTTAAAATGAATGAATGAATTAATTCTCATATCTGAATAATGTGAACACTGGATTTACCACACACACACACACACACACACACACACACCCTAGGCCTAGATGATTTGGACCCAAGGTTACTTTTACCACAGCTCTGGCACATCAATTTTCATTTGTTTAATAACTGGTCAGGTAATTTATTCATTCCCCTTGTTTTTTTTTTTTTGTTTTTTTTTGTAGTGTCCTGCAGGATGCTGTGTCCTGCAATCCTGTGTGCTGTGCTACAGACGCGTGTGGAGGTCAACCCAAAATGGGCACAGTCTCACCACAGAAGAGTGAAAGAGGGTAAGCTTAACCTATAGCCTACGTCAGTGGTGGGAACCTTTCTCATTCGAAGGGCCAATTCAAATTCATCCGAGGGGCCGTAAAAGTTCTCCAAGGGCCGTACTATGAACACAAACCAGGATTTTCCCCTTCACTTTAGACCTATATTGAAGGCAGCCACATTTAAACAAACACCACCTTCTTCAGCTTCCCTGAATTGTTAATATGTAAGTGTTGAGTGTTAATGTTAAAGGAACAGTCCACCATTTTTCACATATATGGAGTATTTACATGCATGAATGTGCATTTCATTTTGGTCTGTGTTTTCATTATCTAGTTTAACAGTATAGTATAGCGTTTCTCGTCTCCAGTTGGCCACAGCAGCTCCCATATGGCTCAGTTCTGATTGGCCAATTGGAGATGAGAAACGCAGGCGGGGGCAATATCGCCCTATTTTACGCAACATTGCGTTGGGGGCTATATCAAAGCTATTGAAAGTATTGTGTCATGTTCTGTCTGTAATTGACAAAAAATGAGATTGGAATTGACGACTGTATCAGCTGTCAGGTCATGTCTCAGGATTGTGTATTTAGTAGCTCCTCTCTTTTTGCAGCTTTAAAACTTAAGGCCACCGCTATGGAGGGAGCGGCTGCAACCGCCACCAGCGCAGCAGCTGCCCAACAAGCTCGACCCTCCGATTCCTCCACCTCCAGCTCCTCCACCTCCTCTTCAAGTGACTCGGAGCCAGAGAGGAAGAGAAAGAAGAGGAACAAGAGAGACAGGAAAAAGAGAGAGAAGAAGAGGATGGAGAAGAAGCAGAAGAAGAAGAGGAAGAAGGACACAAGCACAGACAGACAGAAGGAGAGAACTTGCGAACACTTGCACCCTATTGCGGAGCTCGCCTTCAGGTGGGCACATGCAGAAAATTGAACAGCTTAATGATTAGGGTTTGACATTCTGATTTACTATGCATATTGTTTTTGGTGGGCACTTCTTTGAGCAGGTTGTTTAGTTGACATTTGTTACCTTCTCCTTTATTTGGAGTTGTTCGTTTTTACTGTCTGTAAAATATCTGTATTTTGTTTGTATATTTTACAGTATCACCGCGGAAGGGCCTCTGCTACATGGCGAAGAAAAAAATAGGTCTTTGGCATTTTAGGGATAAGAAACGAGCGGAGGTGTCCCATCCTGTGGCTGGTGAGGAGAAGAGGACGGGAGAATCTTATCCCAATTGTGGTCAAGCATGTGCGTCCAGGAGCCACCCTGATCAGTGATGAGTGGCGAGCATACAGAGGCGCATTAGCTGCCATTGGCTACACTCACTTCACTGTTAGCCATTCAAGATGGTTTGTTGATCCAAACAGTGGGGCCCATACACAGCACCTTGAGAGGGGTTACTGCCACACTTATTGTGTGTGTGTGTGTGTGTGTGTGTGTGTGTGTGTGTGTGTGTGTGTGTGTGTGTGTTACAATATGTGAAGGCCTATGACTTGCTTTCATAATAATAAAAAGTTATTGTTCTCTGTCTGGTGCTTTGATTGTATTTAAAAGTTCAGAAAATACACTACATCAAAATAGGCCTATGTAATGAGTTTTGTGTCATAATGCTGTGACTTTACTTGGCGGGGGAGTTAATGATTGGGAAGGTTGTTAATGATTGATTAGTTGACTGTATAGAAATGGTTGATTACACACTTGTTTTCAGTATAGTAATCATGTGTTAAGTTAACACATGATTACTATACTGAAAACAAGTGTGTTAACCTATCATAATGTCATGGCTTTACTTAAGGTGGCCAAGAAAACGTGAATGAATATTGTAGTAATCATGAGCACACATGATCATGTAATGACTTTACTTGGGGTGGCAAAGACAACATGAATTCATAGTATACTACGATGTCAATGATATGTAATATATTAGGCTAAACATTAGGCTGGTCATTGGCTGATATAACCAGAAGGTATCAGATGCATGTGTGGGCACAATCACGTCACTGGGTAGTCTAAGTATGATTATCAGTTTTGAGAAGTGGTGACTTGGCGTTTGGCCTACCACAAGGGCCTATTAATATAATAGCCTAGCCTATATTTGGTTATGGTTTGAACTGAAATACGTTTATACATTATAAAGAAGTAAGGTCATTGAAATCGTGAAAAAAAAAACTGGAAGTCGTCGCTGCAGCGCCACAGAAACTCCTTTGGCTGGCTCCCTTCAGGGCGTTGGTGATGGCTGGCTAATGACCACACATCGGAACGAGAGACACCTTAAATAAGCCGCTAAAAGAATGCAGATAGTGGGAAACGAAACGTTACATTAAGACGGGAGCAGGTAATAAGAATGAAACGTGACTCCCTGTGTTTGCGGGAAGGGGGTGTAGGCTACTATGATGGCCTGGAGAGGTTGCTTCAAGTCCGCAGGTGACGAAGGAAGTGTCGAACCCCCAGCTACGAACGCCACAGCCGCTGTTCCTGACAATGCTCTGTAGCTTCTCTGAAGTTGCCCATTGCCATAAGGTCTGGTTGAGATGACTGGCTCCACACGGCGAGGATTGTTATGCACATTGGCAATGGGCTGATTATTTCGGCTGGTCATCATAGAAATCCACACTAGTAGCCTAAATGTAGGCTAGGCCAGGGTTTTCCAAACTGTGGTCCGTGCACCCCTGGGGTTGCGCAGCCTGCCATAAGGTGGTGCGCGAGCTGAATAGAGCAATGGTGAGAGTTTTTATACAGCATCAATGAACTTTAAGTAGTTTTTAATTGTACGGTGAATTGTATGCTGGAAGGGTCCATTTGAAGTGCAGTTTAACTCCAAGACTTGGAAAAGAGGATTATTCAAAACTGTGCATAATGTGCAGTGAATGTACAGTGAATCCATACTTGCGTGGCCATCAGCACACCAAAATATTCGCTAAGGGGGTGCGCGAGCCACAATGAAATGTACAAGGGGGTGCGCGGGGGGGAAGTTTGGGAACCGCTGGCCTAGGCTACCACCTTTATCCTGAGTGTCATTTAATGACTACAACATTATTCCATTATTGCTGGAGAGGCAACATTAACTAAGGTTGGATTCATGTATGACTGGGTTGATCTGACAGGATTTTCATCAGCCATGTTAATACATGATATGTTAACCTTGTAATTCACACCACGAATTTCCCTTTGATCTACCACATTTACTTAATG
>NC_085868.1:47947191-47952191 GCF_034702125.1 Engraulis encrasicolus | reverse complement strand
TGTTTGTGCTAGCATTAAATCCCCTTCACCACAGTTAAGTCTTGTTCAGGTGTTGGCCTTGGCTTGTGATTAAACCTGGCGACCCGAAGGCTCGTCCAGCCGTCCAGTCTAAATCCGAGGGCCCGTCCAAACAAGGGATTCCACTGGCCCTGTCGTCCGCACCACTTCCCATCCCAGACTGCTCCTCTCTTGAGAACACACACGCACACGCGCACACACACACACACATACACACACACACACACACACACACACACACACACACACGTGCACACACAAATGCAGACACACACACACGCGCGTGCACACACAAATGCAGACACACACACACACACACACACACACACACACACACACACACAAGCACTCACAAGCACTCACACGCACGCACACGCACGCATGCACGTACTACTTGCGCTCACACACGTACAGGCCCACAAACACAGATACAAATACACTTTCTCTCACACACTTTTGCATGCATGTACACCCGCAACACACACACACACACACATTTTGTCACAAAAGGCCACTTTTCCCAAAGCAGAGCCATGGTCAAGTATACCTACACACACACACACACACACACACACACACACACACACACACACACACACACACACACACACACACACACACACACAGACACACACACACACACACACACACACACACACACACACACACACACAAACACACACACACACACACACCTTTTGTCACAAAAGGCCACTTTCCTCAAAGCAGAGCCATGGTCAAGTATACCTGAAAAAAGAGGTCCCCTCATTACATTGTGCAGTCTGGTTCAGGAGGTTGAGGCCCCCCATTTATGAGATGTGTCCAGCATATTTTTTAATCGTTATCAAAGCAGCAGTGTGGATACTTTTGAATATACTTTTTGTTTTTGTTCCTTTAACTGGTTCAAAGGCTTGGTTCAAATAAAGTAAAAGTATTTTAAAATACATCTATTCTTCTTCTGGGAACTATTTCTTTTTGTCAAAACGGTTTGGGAACGTCTATTTAATGGTGGAATACAAAACCGTCAAAAACATTAAAATTCCGTTTCTGTTCGGAACGAACCAATTTGAAAAACATTCTGGTTAAAAGCCCAGATTTAAATACGACAGAACTTTTAAAAATGACAAATTACTCATAATAGGTACTCATTTACAACCTAGAGACATAAAGAAAGCTGGTGATTCTGCATTTGTCCTGAAACAATTTACCAATTAAGGTTAAGTAATTACACAGTCCAATAAAATCTTGTGCTTTTACACACAAGGCACAAAATGTTTTATTTTATCAACTTCTCCTCTATGATACTCTACGAGTAGTTATGGAAATTAATGGTTTGTTTTGAAACCTTGTTGAGGCCGCATAAAATAGTGAGATTGGCGAAGTTTGACCATATATGGACACATTTTGCCACCATTTTTCACAGTGGGACCCTACGGGAACCCAACCCCCACCCACCCATTAGATTCCTCCCCCCACTTACTCAACACACCACAGGCCTATAGAACCCTGGCCTGATTATCATCGACGTTCAAATCTCTTCGAGACTTGGTCTGACCAAGAGCATAACAATTAACGTTTCCCAAACGGCTTGGTTTGCTTATGGTTGTTTGCTTATTACATTATTACATTATTACATCACACTTAGCTGACGCTTTCATTTATTCAAAGCGACTTACAACTATTATTTTTCAGGGATATTGGTTACAGTCCCTGGAGCAATGTGGGGTTAGGTGCCTTGCTCAAGGGCACTTCAGCCATGGATGGAGATTTAGGGAGAGGTCAGGGGGGATTTGAACCGGCAACCCCTAGATTGACAGACCAACTCTCTAACCACTAGGCCACGGCTGACCCATCGACAAAGTGGGAGGAATTCCCGTATTTGCGGAAACTCAGAAAGTACTTGCATTGCTGTTGACCTGACTAGTTGCAACACTGAAAGTGTTGCGTCATTAGGAGTGCACAGCCTGGCTAATAGAACCCACCTATCCTTTTACCTACCTCACTTCACCACAGCGCACACACACACACACACACACACACACACACACACACACACACACACACACACACACACACACACACACACACACACACACACACACACACACACCTCCACCTATTCTCACCCAGTCACCTCAACACCATAACTCCCTCACTTATACAGTTCATTCCTCCCTTCTACTATTAACCCTCCACACACCCCCTTACCCCCCCCCACACACCTCCACCCTTTGCAACATACCCAACACACCGTAACCCCTCACCTTGGCAACCTATTCCTCTCTTCAACAACCCCCACCCCCCCTCCACACACACTGCACACCACATCCCCTCATTTACCCAGCACACCACATCCCCTCACCTACACAATCAATTCAACTCATCTTCCACCCCCCTTCCCTTCCCTTCCCTTCCCCTGCGTCAGCCATCCCCCGATAATCATTTGCCAAAAATGAAAAGCCTGGCTGTGCCAGAGCAGCAGAAGCGTCTCACCATTTCAATAGCAAACTAATGTGTTCTTTACAATCACTGGATTAATCATCTTTATTCTATTAGTGCACCTCTACCCACCACTTCCACCCATAGTCCCCGGCATCATCTCTACTCCACCCCCCTGCAATAGATCAGTGTTTCTCAAACTTTTTCAGACCGAGGACCACTTTGTCCCCCAAAAAAATTATCGGGGACCACCGGTCAACTGAATTGGCAGTTGATGGATGCTAATTTGACACTTGCTAATTTGTATGCAGATCACTTACTTTTTATTCACATTATAAGCCTGTCTTATTGTGTTGAAAACATGAAAATGTTACAAATATAGCCTACTGCTAGCTTATCTTGGAAAAGTAGAAATCCCCTCGCGGACCACTTGAGCTCTGTCGCGGACCACTAGTGGTCCCCGGACCACACTTTGAGAATCACTGCAATAGATGGAGCAACGGTGGTGGCGGCGGGGTAGGGGCCTGCGACAGGAGCCAACCGGGAACCCCCATGTCCCCCTTGCCTGCTATTCATGGAGGGCCTCCATCGGGCCCAGAGCGAGGGGTCAGCAAACTTAATTATACCCTAACTAGACCGCTGATGCAGCCGCTACACCCAGATGGATGGGTGAAGGGAGGGGGGTGGGTCGTTCTGTGCGTGTTTCCCTCTCACTCTCTCTCTTTCTCTCTCTCTCTCTCTTTCTCTCTTACTCTCTCCCTCTCTTTCTCTCTCTCTCTCTTTCTCTCTTCCTCTCTCTCTCTCTCTCTCCCTCTCTCTCTCTCTCTCTCTCTCTCTCTCTCTCTTTCTGTGTTATGGAAGGTGGAATAACATGTATTGAGGTTCTGTGCACAGTTCCCTCTCTCTCTCTCTCTTTCTCTCTTCCTCTCTCTCTCTCTCTCTCCCTCTCTCTCTCTCTCTCTCTGTTTCTGTGTTATAGGAGGTGGAATAACATGTATTGAGGTAGGAAGATGGCTGGATGAAGGGAGGGGGTGTTGATAAGGGGAGAGAGAGAGGTTGGGTTGGGTGGTGGGTGGAATAACACACATCTACTGTAGGCAGGAAATTGTGAGTTTTAATGATATTGCTCGTGGAGAATTTGGCGTATTCCTTCATTACAATGGAGGCGAGACCAAGACCTTCAATCGGAGGCAGATCAGTTCATTCCTAAGGGGGGTTTGGTAGTCATATACGCAAATGTGTAATATTTCATTTTCTACGACTGTGTCTTCAATTCTTTACGATTAAGTCTGGTGAAACTATTTTTTGAATTTCTGATTGAATATTTGCACATAACGGTTGATGAGTCTATGTGCCACTTCTGTCTGAACAAGTTCCACAGTTGCGTGCAAGGAATACCTGTGTGTGTGTGTGTGTGTGTGTGTGTGTGTGTGTGTGTGTGTGTGTGTGTGTGTGTGTGTGTGTGTGTGTGTGTGTGTGTGTGTGTGTGTGTGTGTGTGTGTGTGCGTGCGTGTGCGCGCGCGTGTGTGTGTGTGTGTGCGCGCGCGCGTGTGTGCATGTGTCAAGGCTTGACAGTGACACTCACAAACCTTCCAACCCACTTACGCTTGTAGAAACTGAAGTGTCATTAGCCATTCTGGGGTGAATTTCTCAAAACCAAAGTTGCTTACTACATTAGCTACTTTGTTGTTTTCAATGCATTTTCCCATTGGCAACTACCGAAGTTGCTAAAAGGCTAACAACTTCTCTTTTGAGAAACTCACCCCTGGCCAGTACATTACTGTTCTGAATGACGAAGCACAGTAGGCTTTATTGTAGTTGTAGTTTTCTCTGACTGTCTTTGCTATACAAATACAATGTTATATTGGGAGGGAGCTCCATACCTGCCGACCATTACGCATTTTGTGTAGCAGATACGGATTTTGACATCAAACTACGGCGCTGTCACTTCAAAATACGCGAAAAACCAATAGCAAAGTGGGCCCTTATAAATTGCTCTGTAGACTTGTAACCAGACAGAGCCGTAGACATAGCTCTGCTTGCAATTGTCTCGCGCTGGCCTTTCCATTGGCCAGCAACGTGTGGGGGGAATATTGACCAATCAGAGCGCTAGAACTAGTTTGGATGTCTTCATCTGTTATGCTGCGCTCCTCCCGAGTCGAGGCATCAGCTGCCGCTAGAAAGTTTGCTTCGAAATCTAATCACACAAGCAGAGAGACTGGTTAATGTACTCCTATAATCTCTGAAACAAGTGTCCTCCTCCTGTCGTCATGTATTATCCATCTTGGTACTGTCGCTGAAGTGAGCACCGTCAAAATCACCGTTTCAAAGGTAAATGGACTTTGAGAAAGGTAGCCTGTATGGGAATAGTGAATTGCGTCCAGTTGCTAAATCCCTAAACTTATGAAAATAAATAAAGGCCGAGGTCTGTCGTAATGATTCACCCAATGTTTCGCCGTATTTGACGGCAATATGTTGTTGCTTGTTTTGATATTGGACCGACACGAGATTACTTCCGAATGAGAAAATGTGTCGATGACCGC
>NC_085868.1:47937191-47942191 GCF_034702125.1 Engraulis encrasicolus | reverse complement strand
GAAAGAGTGTACACATAGTAGGCTATACGTATCTGCATGCTTGTGTGTGTGTGTGTGTGTGTGTGTGTGTGTGTGTGTGTGTGTGTGTGTGTGTGTGTGTGTGTGTGTGTGTGTGTGTGTGTGTGTGTGTGTGTGTGTGTGTGTGTGTGTGTGTGTGTCTGTATATGACCGTGTGCGTACTACACGCCCTGCACTCCACTCTTGCTTCCGTTCCACACAGCACCAGATGACTCTGTTGTGTCTTCTTAACCCACAGGAGTACCGCACTGCTCCCAGAACAGAGCCTCTTCTCAACCAAACACAGAAAATGAAATTGTTTTTTTTTTTTTTTTTCATTTCAAATACTGTAGCAAGGGATCCTTTCGGGCTGATGGAAGCAGGGTTGCCAGATGAGGCTGATGATTTCCAGCCCAAAAAATGCTCAAAACCCGCCTAGGAGCAGAAAATCCCGCCCAATTGTATTGATTTCTATGGCAAAAATTGGGCGGGTTTTTCTGCTAAATGCCATTTTTTCCCGCACACGGCCATCCTAAGCAGCCCAATTGGGCGGGAACCAGCCCAATCTGGCAACACTGGCAACACTGGATGGAAGCCTCCTCTGTGCATTCAGAGAGCACTCCTCTAATTAAAGCATGTTCTTTTTTTTCATCTGACGAAGGGAAGTTGTTTATTGGTGTTTGGCATATGAAGTGACAAGGAAAGGTCATCCAAAGTTCACCTCTCTCTCACCCCATGACTCCCTTGCTCTCTCATATGCATGGCCGTAACTACCATTGAGGACACAGAGGTCATGTCCTCAGTATTTTTTTTTTCAGTAATCAGTAATTTATCTATGATGAAAACCAATATGATCAACAATGATAAATTCAGTCTTAATACGCCAACCCCATTTATTCTCAAGGCAGTGATTAATGAAAACAAACTTAAGAGTTTGACAGAGGTGTTTGAAGCATTCTAAATGTACAGTATGCAGTAGGCCTACAGCACGCAGTATTTGACCTCGGTATTTGAAAGTGTCTGGTTACGGCCCTGCTCATATGTATTACAAGGAGGGATCAGCTGCAAAACCTTTCAATGCAATTTGTTATGGCAAAAACATATTGCATGGTGTGTGTACACAGTGAAACATATGTTGCTCCTTTATGAGTTGAGTGTCCATTCCTCAAATGAAACCAGGTTAAACGTAGTGAGAGGTGGAGGTGGAAGTCCGTCTTGTGTTGAGCTACAGTACGTGTGTTGATTCTCTAATCTAATTCTATCTAATTTGCGACCCCAAAAGTTACAGTATATCATTTATTTATCTACCAAGCAGGGGTGGACATCAACCTTTTGCTCACTTTGTGACACCATAATAAAAGTGATAAAACAAGACGATCAGTGCTATGTGCTAACATAGTGTGTCAAATGATACTACTTACATACAGTTTGTCAGACAGATGGAATCTGAATGATCTACCCTTGAGACATATCATATCCAAGAATGAGTTACCTGCTAAAGTGGCAAGTGAGACTGAAATTGTTACTAGCCATTGCAAAGTTTTACCCATTTTTGGCCGGTTGGCAGGTGCCAATGTGAGGCCCTGCTACCAAGAGAGAGTTCTCATGAGAAGCAGATGGTTTTCTGATGGTTGGAATGAATCTATGGTACAGCTTTTGGTAGTCAACAGACTGTATGTGGAGTTTGCGGACTGTAGTTTAAAGTTTATCGATTGCAGTGGTGTAGTCTACTTTTTTGAAGTGGGTATACTGTATATTTGAGATTTTTTTGAAGTGGGTATACTGTATATATATGTGCTATTCAAAACAATGGATCAATCAATTTTAAGTGGGTATACTGAAATCCCTGAAATTTAGAAGTGGGTATACTCCGTATACCCGCGTTCTACGTAGACTACACCTCTGAACGATTGGGATTCAGGTGTTCCGTATGTCTCAGGATCACTGGAGCTTGGACACAGAGTTGCATAATAATTAAAACTAGTACTCTTACAGATGTAATTAAAACATGAATACACAATGTACACATATGAGTACTTCTACTTCTATTTTGTACACCTCTGCTTGCAATTTTTAGGGCTGTAATAATGCACGCAACTCACGTTTTAGGTCGTATCCAGATGTTTGACCTACAGTATGATACACCCAACCTTCTTTAAATGTAGCTTTTTGATGATTGTTTAGGTGGAATAGGTTACAAGAGGCTGCTAATAGTTTTTGTAGTTTAAAAGTAATAATGATATTGATTTGAAGCTTGGAAGTACCATCACATCATATCATGTGGCTGTTTTCAAGAGTGAAGGGTAACAGAACTTTTCAAAGGCTTATCCTGATACTGCCTTCTTGCACCACAATACAGTATCATGACTCTGCATATTGCGATTTCTCGGTTCGACACAATATCGTTACAGCCCTTGCAACTTAGCTTCTCTGACTCCTATCAAGGCATGTATAAAGCAAAATCCTTACAGACGTAAGGCCTTTGGTAGTTTATGCACAGCTATTCTTTTAGGCAAATGGAAAACAGGAACAAAGGAGATGGGGTCAATTTACAAACTTGTATAGCTGCATACATGCCTGTTATTAACCCATTGTATTTTTTTGTTTTTAATGAAGATTTTGCTGACACAGGCTGAAGTATTTAGGCCTGGAGATGCAATGTGAGGACCTCTAGGACGGACAAAAGAAATGGGAATGTAATGCATGTCAAAGTGCCATTCAAACCAGACGTCCTGTGTCAAATCCCACACGAAATGGAATTAGCCGGATGCTTCGGACAAAACGCTCTTAATTTGATTTGCTGGCGTAGAGCAGGTTGGGAGATCAGAATGTATTTCATTAGAGTAGGGGTTCCCAACCTGCGGGTTCAGGACCGTTAGGGGGGTCGTTGAATTGCAAGAGGGTCGCAGAGAGAAGGTTTTGCATGCTTGCATAAACTCATACATACACATATAACCCCCGCAAAAAAACAATATTGACGTATTGTAAGGTTGATAACTGTAAGATATTTATACTTTTTTCCTGTGCTGTTTTTTCTAATAAAAAATTAACAAATTTGACCAAAAAAATATTGGAATATGAGGGATCACAGAATATTCTTAGGTTGAAAGGGGGGTCCCTGCAGACAAAGTTTGGGAACCACTTCACCAGAGGATGTCGTAACATGTGGTCCCTCCAGTGCTCACAGTCTTGCTTGTCTTGCTGGCACCAATTATTTCTTTGTGAAGCAAGCACTTTGACAAGGAGGAAGGGGGAGAGAAAGGCTACATGCTTTTATGTTCAACAATATGGACTCTCAAGTGTGTGTGTGTGTGTGTGTGTGTGTGTGTGTGTGTGTGTGTGTGTGTGTGTGTGTGTGTGTGTGTGTGTGTGTGTGTGTGTGTGTGTGTGTGTGTGCGTGCGTGTGTGTGTGCGTGTGAGAGTACTGGACAAATCTACCTTAATGAGGCCACTGCTATTGGAGCACACCCACATGCTGGGGCCCTCGCTCCATGTGGGGTCCAAACGTTTTGACCTTTTGTTGGGACAGTTTTGTTGTTACTCGTACAAGTAAAAGTGTAAAAACATTTCCTCACAGACAGGTTGGTTTTGGCACAGTTTAGCGTTCTTTAGTTATTATTAGGGTTAATATGAATGGAAGTCAATGGGAGGGCCCCATAAAGATCTCTAGGTTTGGCTGTGTGTGCGTGTGCGTGTGTGTGTGCGTGTGCGTGTGTGGCAGATGTCATGGTCTTTACATTGGGCCCTGGCAGAGCACCCTGTATGGATATAAATTACAGTTATAGATTTTGTGTGTGTGTGTGTGTGTGCGCGCGCGCATTCACGCTTGTGCGTGTGTATGTGTGTGCATTGTACATATTGACCTGATTGAACGTGCGTATTAATGAAGTCATGGGAGTGCCCATGGGATTAAAGAAAATTACATCAACACAGTTGAGTGACACTGACAACATAGACACTCAGCCATTGAGTGACACACAGAGACTTTACTAAAGCGATAGAGTAAATTCAAATGCCATTGAAGACACAGCAAGGGAGCTAATGGGGCAAACACAGTCTGCAGACTAATCGCCCTGTCACGTCCCATCCTGGATGCATTCAAAGCTGACCGAATGGTTCACTCCTAATGATTACAGAAATCCATTTGAGCCACCGCAACGTCTTTTGAAGCAAAACAGGTGGGCCAAATTATGTAAATGGTTTGTCAATTTCAATAACACGCGCACTGCTTTTGACACCAATGCAAGTTGCCTTACATGTCTGTAAATAACTGTAGACTATGTAGTCCAAAGTGGAGCCTGGCATCTAAGGAGACACGAGTAGTAGTTGAAATGTACAATCCTTTGCAATAATCTAAATAGTTCTAATAGCTATGCCCCCATATGTTAAACTGGAATATAAAACCAATATAACACATTTCACATTTGTGAATACTATGTTACTCAGCTCCAACTCTCTCCTGCAAGAATAGTATTTGAAGAGTTCAGATGCAAAACCCCCTAACTCCATTTCTGAAGACCTGCACTTCTATATTTTTAGAGAACCCTGTTGTTGGTTTGGTTTACATTCATGTACTTGATAATACATATAAATAGTTAAATTACATAAATAAAATGAAAAAATATGCAAATTTGTATTTTTGCATTTTATATTTTGATAGCTTTGTATTAAATAAAAATGAATTAAGATTATTTTCTGAAAAGGCACTTAGGGGGTTTTGCATCTGAACTCTTCATTTATTGACAATTGCAGGCAGTTGTCTTAGAAGAGTAGAGGCATTGAATAGACATGATGCCGCATCAATGGACATCCTTGCAATCGCTTCTGCATACGACTTCAACCAATTAGGTCACTGATTCTGATTCTGACAAATGAGTAGCATTTGTTTTTATTATTGAACACCATTTTTTCCGGCAAACGAACAGTCAGGAATAGGCAGGCAGGTTCACCAGGATGTCTCAAGTGCAAAGTGTAACGGCACATGTTTTGAGCAGGCCCCAGTC
>NC_085868.1:47924691-47932191 GCF_034702125.1 Engraulis encrasicolus | reverse complement strand
ATAACTTGCAAGCGCACGCGTTGTCTTTGGTTCATGTAAATAAATGAAACGACAAAGCACGGGCAACTCATTTAATGAAGAGCTCACAGTCCGTGGCCCGACGAAGGTTAGAACAAGGAAGTAGCTTGTTCTCGAGGACAGAGCAGGCTGGTCGAGAGGACCAATCACAGCGGCTCCTGCTTCTGTAACTGTGTCGCTTAACAGCGGGCAGTCACAATTTCAGGGGTGCACACCCAGTCAATGCGGAGGGGGCAAAAATAACTGCGTGGCTGACTGCATCATGACGCAGTGAAGTTGGTTTCGGAGCATAAATCACCCTTTAGGGTGTAACATTGTCAAATGTTCCATCAAGCAGCTTCCTTGGCGGAGGTCTGCGCTCTCTGAGTGCTTCTAGTTATTTGTAAGATCTTTTCACAGCTTAATAAAAATAGCAGTACATTCTGTTGGTAGGCTCGGCAGAAAACAAAAGAAAATATTTCTGCATCTCGACCTGTATTGATCGCTCAAATAGCCGCATTCCTATCAATGCCATATAACAAAAGCCTTGGATTTCACACTGTTAATGTTGTGAAAAAATGTTCAAGGTGTAACATACCCGTTCCCATTCTTCATACTTGCCAGGGCCAACATGTGCCACTATGATATCCATAGCTATGATGAGCTTAGTAATGGTAAATGGACTGCATTTATATATCGCCTTTCCACTCCTTCGAGCGCTCAAAGCACATTGTATGGCACCCATTCACACTCACATTCACACACCAGTGGCAGTGGCTGCCACGCAGGGTACCACCCTACCACCAGAAGCAATTTGGGGTTAAGTATCTTGCTCAAGAACACATTGATGTGGTCAGGCAGAGCAGGGCTTGAACAAACAGACCCCTGCCACCTTTTATTCTTTTAAAGAATAAAGGCTCAATTAAATGGTCCAAATTGAAGCTTAAAAGGCAGCACATGAAATAGAGAAACAGAAATAACAATAAAAGAGAGAAGTTTGTATCTATGCATGTCCCTGATTTGACAAAGTGCACTGTAAAACATTGCTGCCAGTTAATCCTAAAAAGGTTAGGCTAAAAAGGTTAGGCTAAAAAGCCTCAAGTTGAGTTAAACCTCAGGTTGAATTAACTTACCAACCTAAAGCAGCAGGGCAACTTACAATTTCACATTTAACCGGCTTGCAATGTTTTTCAATGTAGTTAAAGATGGTGACTGATTATGGAGGTTGGACTTCACTTCATGAAGTAAAATCTGTACCTGAAATCAATACGGGTTGTAATTGTTCATTAACGTGTAGAGCAACAGGTTGATAATGAATCTGTAAAATTCAACACACTGCATGCTTAAAAAGTGCATGACTACTGTCTAGAGCAGTATATACTGTACAAAATACATTTTGCAGTATGGATTAAACACCTTGATGTCCAAGAGAGTCAAATTTAACCCTTGCATGCAGAGCCTCTTTTATAACACCAAACTGTTACTAACCATGTCTTCAGGAATCTCATAGGAATGCTGTTATGATGTAGTTTTTCAGCTTTTTCAGCCAACAGTGAGTGGGATCGCCGGGGACTCTATCTGCATGAAACGGCTACGACTCTTCTAGTTGGTCCTATTCTCTAAAAGTCGAATTAGGCAAAACATGACTATGTTTACGCACTCTGATATGATCTCATTTCCATTGCAGCTCCTTTTGCGGTGGAGCTGTGAATATTGGGCCATGCCATCTCTTCCCAAGGCAGAGGCAGAGAGCTGCATCTCCAGACCAGCATCTCTGAGTGGCATTTAGGTGAGACCTTACCTACAGCTATGCTAGCAGTAAGATGATTATTCCCCCATAGTTTTTTCCAAATCTAGGCTATAAACATATTTTATCTAAAACATCAGCTCAACTCTACCCAAAGTGAAGGGTCAAATTCAGTGGGTGATAGTTTGACAGTAGCCCAAATAATGTTGTTGTTTTTGTAATTAGTCATACAGCTCAGCTGGGTCTTACCCAGCTCTTTTTGCTCTATTTCATGCCTTCATTTCCATGTCCTTAAAATGAATTGTATCGCCTTTCATTGCCTTCATGCTGTTTGTGTTGATGCCATACCTGAGTTTGCATGACATAATTTACAATGGATATGTGAGAATGACAAGAAGTTCTATGTTACCTTATGTGCTGTCACATGGAGAGCCACTGTCTCTGGCCAAATATATATCTCCTACACAGAGAGGGGGGGCAGTCTATACAAACACAAACGCACAAACACACAAACACACACACGTGCGTGTGCGCGCGCACCCGCACATGCACGCACACAGACAAAACACACACACACGCACGCACACACACAAAACACGCGCACGCACACAAACACACACAAACACAAGCACACACACACACACACACACACAGACACACACACACACAATAACACAACGCTGGCTAGAGCTCCGTTCGCTCCGAGACGGATGTTTGTGTGTCGGGCGGCTGCAGTGTTTCCGACCCGTACAGTGAGCGCTGAGCAGTAGATAAGCACCCTTTATCGCCACCTCCATTACAGGCTGCTTCGGACCATTCTTCTTAGCCGTGACGCCCGCTTGAGGAAAAAAAGAAGACCGCTCTTGGCCTTCTTGCACACACACACATCTGTCTTTATTGTCCCACACAATGGAGGTGTCACTGAGGTAACCTCGCCGAGGTGGAAAGGGAGGGGAAAAGAAAGGGAGACGCTTCTTCTTCTCGCTTCTTCTTCTCTTCTACACACTGAGTCATATGGGTTTTTGCTGTCCGCAGCAGCATTGCCGTGATGGATGGATTGAGACGTTGAGGTGTGTCGAGGTGGACATCGATCCGCCACTTTTGTTTCCGCCTCCAGTCTTCTAGGGCAGTGTTTCCCAACCTATTTTGTCCTGCGTACCCCCTAAGCCATTTTGTCATATGATGAGTACCCCCTTGCCCTCACACATGCTCTGTTCCTCTATCCCAATGTGACTACACTCAATATATTTGCTATTATTACATTTTTCCGCGTACCCCCTGAGGTGTGCTCGCGTACCCCTAGTGGTACACGTACCCCTGGTTGGGAAACACTGTTCTAGGGGGCTGCTGGTGAGTGGGGAGGCCGCAAATCGCTGCTTCATCACCACTGCCACCACAGGCCATTTGTAATGTTGCAGACATCGGTCGTACAGAAAGACTGAGTCGTTTCTAATTTTTTTTCCAGTGATTCCGAAATCGTTATGGTGGTTTATCAACTCGCATCAGGGTGAAAAGCACTTATCAGTGTGAGTTCCTGCTCTCCATGGGATTAACCACATTAATAAAGTAGGTTTTGAGGCACAGTACGCCTTTCTGTAATGCTGTATGATAGTTCGAAACACCTGTAGGGTTTCTGAAGACAAAAAGTGCTCAGTAGTGCTGTAATTGTTCCAGGAGTGTGTGGGTTGGGGCCCCAGTTTGTCACAGACTTTTGTTGCAGACATTTGTTATAGAGAAAGACTAAGTTGTTTCTATTTTTCCAAGTGTGTAGCGAAGGGGAGTACAGTTACCCCGCTTGGACACGAGCCTGACCTTTCTGGGGTACCATACTGGAGCTCGGATTGTTACACCAAAGAGCCAGGCTCGTTGGCATTACAGTCAGACCACATACACATCCCTAGTGATGGTCACTCCATCACACTGTCTTCCCCTTCGGCTAGCGCACCCATGTGCTTCACACACTCATGTCCTCACGCAACTGTCCGACATGCTTCTCCCATCCAGTGTGCCCCATCATTCAGGCACGTTTGTTCAATGGAATGAAGTGTATATTTTTGGAGCTCAACCCCAGTGTGCAGTCCACTCTATCACACTGTCTACCACTTTTGTCCGGCACCTGGATTATTGTTTTTGCGGATGTGCGCACCCTAACCTCCAAACAAATAAGTAGTTAAGTGCAATTCAGTGTAAGTTCTGAGGCATAGAGCATCTTCCTGTGATTCTCTATTACTGTTTTCTGGCCGGCGAGAACAGTACTGGTGCCTGCTCCTTCACCAGTTACGTTCGGAACTTAAAGTGATACTGTCCCATTTTTGCCAATAAGCCTAATATACACCTCCCCTTGAGTTAAGTAATAGGGTTTTACCCTTCTCCTATACTTTCAAACGTTCTCTGAGTATGGTAGTGCAAATGTTACCTCCATGCTAGCAGTTAACATTGAGTCCTATGAGACCAGCTGGCGGCTAACTGGTCTCATTGGACTCAATGTTAACTGCTAGCTTGGAGGTAAAATTTGCACTGCCATAACCAGAAAACAATTGAAAGTACAGGAGAACGGTAAAACCCTATTATTTAACTCAAGGGGAGGTGTAATATGAACTTAATTCCAAAAATGGGACAGTATCACTTTAAGTGCTTACCTGCAACCCACCTGTTCATATTGGGTTCTGTTCTTTTCCGCATGTGCCAAAGATGAAACGGTTGACTTCCACATGGTCATCACAGTTCGCAGAGAAGAGCCAAGTATTTGTTGGTTCACATTATAAATCAACTTTCCAGTTCCCGTACGCTCAGATTCTCGGCATGAACATGTTAGCTGCTGCTTCAAGCTGCAGACCTCTGCCAAGGAAGCTGTTTGATAGAACATTTGACTGTTACAACCTAATTTTTTTCACGTCTTTCTGCCTTCTTTTTGTGAAGTTAAAGACTGGGATGTCAGTTCGCCCTATCCCTCAATGGTGAAGAATCTTTAACGAAATTCAGATCGTCATCTGTATCACTACCAAAATTGAATCACTTATTCCTCCGGACATTTCCAACTCCACAAATTTTCATCCAAATCTGTTTACAACTTTTTGAGTTATCCTGCTGACAGACAAACAGACAGACAAACCATCGCGACCGAAAACATAGCCTCCTTGGCGGAGGTATGATAAAGCAGGGGTCAGTCATGCCGGAGATTGCAAGAGCACATATTTGTTGATGTGAACATCTATCGATCCAACAGCTGCGATTGTGGAGGCGCTGGCCCAAGGACGAGTCACTCTCAAGTCCAGGCCTTGCTTGCTATTGAGTCCTCGGTGCATCACTTCAGTGGACCTACCATACATACTGTAGAGTAGTGTGAGGACTTTCACCTTCTCTAGGCTGAAGAGGAGTGAAGAGCCAACATTTATTGAACGCGTAATGGACTTGAAGAAAGAATTTGGAAAAAGCAAGGCCTGGCCTTCGGAAATGTACTTTCCCCCTTCCACCCTCTATTGTGTGCCAAACCTTTTTTTAATCTTCTATGAAGTCTCCACACTATTGACAAAAAATGTTCCTGTACAGTATTCAACTCTTTTGTGGTGGATGAGACTGTGGTCATATCTGAAGGAGGCAAAAATTGTCTTTATTACACAGTGTACCAGATACAAAAATGATTTCAACAGATGGGAGCAAAGGTCAATGATCTAGCGAACATACTGTATGTTATTTGGCCGGGATGGCACGCAAGAGGTTAATGGATTTTGAATTGGAGGGCCAGGAAAACAAAAAAGGAGAGTTATTTGTTTAGTGAATTGATGTCGCTACAACACATATGTGCACATATGTCACAAACTAACAAATATTAATGTTGGATTGATGTTTTTCACCAGCTGAAATTCAGTTTAGAAAAAAAACATTTTGATTAAAATGACATTAGAAGAATTTTCTAATATCCACATATCTACATCAGTGTTTCTGTAGCGCAATTATCATGCATTAAGCACAGCTGTAAAAAAAAACTTCTGAAAAACATTAATTTCCTCTTTTCCAAAGAGGCCGAACACACAAAGCTTTTCCCTTTTTTCCAGCGATGGCAGCATGCCCCATTGATGCTCCATCTATATGTAAATGTGAAGGAGTGTGTGTTGGACATCCAACGGAAGCCTCATTACATCCTTGTTTCTGCATGGCCTCGGCCCCTTGTGAAGACACCCATCCCCCTCACACACACACACACACACACACACACACACACACACACACACACACACACACACACACACACACACACACACACACACACACACACACATGGGCACACACACACACACACACACACACACACACACACACACACACACACACACACACACACACACACACACACACACACACACACACACACACACACACACACACACACACACACACACACACACACACACACACACACACACACACACACACACACACACACACACACACACACACACACACACCCTCCACTCTCTCACTCCCTCTGTTCTTGACGAGGCCAAATTAAAGGTATGTGAATACATGGCAGCTCTTTCATCCAGCGGCCTCGGAAACACTCTGAGCGTCTCTCTCAAAGCAGAGCGGCCGCGGCCTTTGCTCACCTCATATCGCCTCGCGTCCTCCACACTCTCCTCTTCCTCCACCTCCCCACTCCACCTCCTCCTCTTTCAACTGTCCCTTATCCTCATCCTCCACCTCCCCCTCTACCTCCACCTCCTCATACTGCTCCTCCTCGTCCACTGCTGCCACTCCTTTTCTTTCTCAACATCCTCATCTCTCCCCATATCTCCTTCTCCTCTCCCATCTGTCCCTCTATCTCCCACACCGCCTATGATCACTCTTTCAACCAACAGCAGTTTAAAGAGCAGCCGTTCAAAGGTTGCTTCAGTAGATAGATAGATAGATAGATAGATAGATAGATAGATAGATAGATAGATAGATAGATAGATAGATAGATAGATAGATAGATAGATAGATAGATAGATAGATAGATAGATATTGGAGAGAATGGCACAGAGAGAAAAAACTGAGGGAGGAAAAGTGTGTGTGTGTGTGTGTGTGTGTGTGTGTGTGCTTGCGTGCGTGCGTGCGTGTGTGTGTGTGTCAGAGATCGAGAGAGAGATAGAGAGAGAGCAAGTGAGGAGCTTGTTAGGATGGCTGTAGTGTGGGCCCCACACAAAGACATTCGGGGCTCAGCTCAAATATCATACACCCCAAACGCACACACTCGCACAGGCACACTCACTCGTACAGGCACAGGCACACGCACGTGCACACGCACACACGTGCACACACACACACACACGCACACACACGTCACCCCTCAGCTCCCCTCAGCCCTGGCCTCTTTGCGGGGTTAATGAGACTGTGTCGCAAAAACAGCTCCTGTTGCCCCCATCTCACCGAACATGGCCTCCAACGACATCAGATCGCTCATTGATGACCCACCCCACTCCACCCCCACCCCCATGAAAATCAGCTGAATATTTAATACCGCCATGATTATGTCATCAATTAGTCATCGAAATCGGGCCCCAAATCCTCTGGCCTTATTAGTAAGGGGCAGCAGGCCAAGCACACATCATGAATGATTTACTTGCAGACGGGTAAAAATACGCATCTCATATAGTAAGTTATTTGTGTGCTTCAGATCAACAGGTGGCGTTCACTATGATGAGAGCAACATAGACCCGGGTGAGAAATTACTATGACGGTAAGTGTGTGTGTGTGTGTGTGTTTTTTATGTCAGTTTC
>NC_085868.1:47909691-47914691 GCF_034702125.1 Engraulis encrasicolus | reverse complement strand
TGTGAGCAACTTCAGTAGTTGCCAATGGGAAAATGCATTGAAAACAACAAAGTAGCTAATGTAGTAAGCCACTTTGGTTTTGAGAAATGCACCCCTGGAGAGATGAGGTGATTTAAGGTGATAAAGAACTCGGTAACACTTTACTTTACGGATCGCTAATAAGGTGTTAATTTCATAGTAATTTCTCAGTAATTTCAGTCTAATTTTATGGTAATAACTGCTTGTTATTAGTAATAACAGCAAAATAACCATATGGTTTCCAGTGCAATTACACTATAATTTCTCATTAATAACAGCAAAAATAACCATACAGTTTCCAGTGCAATTATGCTGTAGTTTCTAGTTAATAGTAGGCTAATGGAAACAGCTACTGTGTCATCATAGTAGTTAGGTGGTAGGTATGCCAGTAACTAAACGGTATCAGCCGAAGTAGTTTCATACTAATTAGGCTACATCAGGGCCGTAATGTGCAATATTTCCTCTTCCTATGTTATTGCATAGAAACGACCACCCAAGCATCCTTGTATTATTTCTGCTTAATTACCTTGTAAACAATTGAGTAGTTATATGGAAATAAGATAGAATCAGGGCCGTAAAATGCATTATCACCTATTCCACTCAATTTTATGGAAATTACATATTTTCATGGTCTTAAAATGTCTTATTTCTTATTTCCACTCAATTACTTAGTTATTATCATTTTTAATAGGCCTACAATAGACTAGCCTACTATGAAGTGATTCAAGTACACAGACAAACACATTGTGTGCAAAACTTTGTTTATTTTTCCAATCAGTTATGAGATTCATGTTCACTGATGTGAGGTTGTCAATCTGCCACCATCCAGAGGAAGTCCTGTGAACACAAACAAACAAACAGAGAAGTCAACTGCAAGACCGGTTTCACCACGTTTATTTTTTTATGTTATCAATTCACCATCGCTAAATTTGCTTCTGAAATGCAGTACCATGTTAAATGCACGTTGTAAATCTTCCTCAGGCTGACATCGTTGCTGATTTACAAAGGCAAACTCTAGCTAGCACCTAGCTTCAGTCATTGAAAACATGGTGGGCAGAGCTAGCTAGAACTAGTGGTTTCCATGTACCTCTGTAGGCTATGCCATTTCAGCACAAACACGGCTGATAAGACGTGTTTGCAATGTATACAGTTAAAATCCTTCAATGCTCAGAGACAAAATGAAAGCAGGTTAAAGCTAGAACTACATTAAAAGTTCGTTGTCAGGAAGCTTACCTTGCCTGGCTCTGCTGCACTGAAGTTGAACTAGCTCGCGGTGGCGGCGAGTCCTGTTGTTGCTAGGCAACGAAAGTTTGGTTACTGCAGAACAGGAGCGTCCCAATCAGTATACTTCTGTACTTCAAGCACACTCGTTCTAGTTGTACGCTGCCCGCTCTGCTTGCAGTATGGCTCAGAGACGCTGACGTTGTTTAATTGAGTACACTGACACACAAGGGTGGAGTTTGAGACGTACCACACAGTGCTTTCGCACGCAGGCAGCAACCAGGGTAACTTTCAAGGTGAGCTAAAATGGTCTTGATGTTGATTTCATCCACCTTCAATCGTCGAATTACTTTAGCCTTATGCAAACATGTTTTATGAGTTAGTGTTAGGTTTATGTTTGTTCTGGAAATGAAACGGCATACAGAAGTACCTTTACAATGGAAACCACTAGCTAGCTCTGCCCACCATGTTTTCAATGACTGAAGCTAGGTGCTAGCTAGAGTTTGCCTTTGTAAATCAGCAATGATGTCAGCCTGAGGAAGATTTACAACGTGCATTTAACATGGTACTGCATTTCAGAAGCAAATTTAGCGATGGTGAATTGATAACATTAAAAAATAAACGTGGTGAAACCGGTCTTGCAGTTGACTTCTCTGTTTGTTTGTGTTCACAGGACTTCCTCTGGATGGTGGCAGATTGACAACTTCACATCAGTGAACATGAATCTCATAACTGATTGGAAAAATAAAGTTTTGCACACAATGTGTTTGTCTGTGTACTTGAATCACTTCATAGTAGGCTAGTCTATATTGTATTAAAAATGATAATAACTAAGTAATTGAGTGGAAATAAGAAATAAGACATTTTAAGACCATGAAAATATGTAATGTTGCTCTCTGCTCTCCAAGGTGTTGAACGTGTGAGCCATGTGGAACTGTTGTTCAGTAACACAAAATGCAATGCTAATTCAACACTGTTCTGAGAATAAACAGTATGGTCCCAATCACAGTTGCAGTTACAGTAGTGTTAATTGAGCTGTTTGAGTGTTGAATTAAAAGAGTTGAATTTAAAACAGTTTTAGAACATACACGAACAGTACAGTAACACTCAAAAAGTTGCAGTTATTAGGCGCAGGGGCTCAAGACGCCACACCATTACGCCAGAGATTCTATAAGTATAGAGATGTGCCAACATAATAGGTTTCTATGGGCACCTAACGCGACCAGGTTCCGGTCTGCCTAAAGGGCCGTGTCATAATGCTCCTACAATGAATAGAACAGTCCTTAGGTCTGCCTAAGGGGGGCCATAATAGAACCAGGAAACAATGGGCCAATGGAACCTCTCTCTCTCTACGCTCTCTGATTACGCCAGCAACCCGGGTTCGAGTTCATCTGGAGGTCCTTTACCGATCCCCAAAAGGTTTCTCCAACATCTGGCCTAATGTTCCTAGTTGCTTCCCCTTTGACATGCATTTGTGGGTGTTGTCTGACACGCGGGCCGTTTCGGTATGTTTCGCCTGCTGACCTAGTGCTGTGTGAGCTCTCCCCACGTGTTGACGATTCAGCAATGCTACCGAGACCACGGGGGCTTTTGTGTCCCGTCCCATTGTGCTGTAGGCTTTTGGGAGAGCCAAAAAATCTATAGTTAGCTGGAAACCAGGAGAGAACTGCTGGTGTCGTTCATTCTAGCCCCAAACCATTCATGGTTTCCACCTGATGAACCAACCTGTAACCTGTCCTGACACCGCTAAAGGTTTAGGTTTGGTTGACTAGGCAGAGAAACCTCCACAATCACCAATTTTGTGTTTACGACACACTAGCATGTGGTTAAAGCGCGCACAAACCTCCAGGGTTGCTAGTCACCAGTTTCTATGGTAATAGGGGGTATATCATTCCAGAGTCCATTATAAGCCATTAGCTTGGAAGTAAAAGTGGAAGCCCATTGAAATACACACTTCTTGAGTTCCACTTCCACAAATTCAATAGTTGTTTATTCATCTATTGTGTCTGGTCTGAGTTATTTGGTGTGGGTTAAGCTCCAAGGCTGTGAGCGTTGTGAAGTTATCCCTTGATGGCTTAGGGACTTCACCTTGATTTTGGCCTGGGCACAGAACAACCACATTTTGCCTTCTTCTCTCTCTCTCTCTCTCTCTCTCTCTCTCTCTCTCTCTCTCTCTCTCTCTCTCTCTCTCTCTCTCTGTTCGCATATAACATATGTCTGATGATGTTCAGTGATGTGTGTAAAAGAGGTAGCCTATGTTGCGTTTATATCTTAAACACTATTGCTGTACTTATCCATTGAGAAACCAAGATAAAACTGTTTGATGATAAATATTTAAAAATCCATGCTAATTTTCAGTGAGAGGGGTAAAACAAACTGTGCAACCAAACAGCAAAGAAGTTGAGGAGAGAGAGACAGAGAGAGAGGGGGGGGAGAGAGAGAGAGAGACAGAGAGAGACAGAGAGAAAAAACACGCCTGTTCCCTGATGCCTGATGTTGCGTGTCTGGGCTGTGTGCAGCCAGCAACAGGCCCTGGGGGGAGGCAGACTAGGGGGCTTAAACCAACACCGCCACCAGCGCTGGAGCCCCCGGAATAAAGGCCCAACGCCCGAGAATAAAAGCCAGCGAGTGTTTCCCACATGCCAGCTAGCCTCCAGTGGCCCGCTCTGTTTACACTGCGCGCACAAAGAGCGCTATAGTCCCTTCCCAATACATCTTTTATAGGAGCATTCTGTGGCTGAATGTACAGCCGGGGCCTGCGCCGGTCTGAATAAGCCCCCGTGAATATTGCCAAGACCTGCCCCGCTTTGTTCGGCATTATGCTCCCCACAATGGCTATAACACTTTGGAAGTAATTTTAAAAAGGGGATCAAAATAGTGGTACTTTTAAGGCTTTTGTTTCTCTCTCTCGCACACACACACACCCGCCCTGCATTCTCTCTCTCTCCCTCTCTCTCGCCGGCCGCCTGTGTCTATGTGTGTCACTCCCTCTCTCTCTCCCTTTTTTCCCACTGTGTCTCTCTCTATCCCCCCCATTCTCATGCGTCCCTCATTCAGCCACCTCCATTATACCGGCAAATTAAATAAAGCACTCCAGAGGCTAAGAGGCTGCGCTGGGCTCGGGCCGCCCCGAGTCTGCAGAAACACAGCTACAGGCTACAGGCTACAGGCTACAGGCACAGGCTACAGCCAGGCGAGGCGAGGCGAGGCGGGGAAGAGGCGCTTATACGATGCGGGTAGGAGGCTCAACCATCTCACCACTCCTCGTCTTGTGCTTCCATCTCTTATTCCGCTTATTGCATCTCTTCCTCCTGTTCTTCTTCCCTCGGTCCGCTCCTCTACTTCCTCTTCTTCCTCCTCCATCTCTTCCTCTCGCTTCTTTCTTCTGTCTGCACTATTTCCCTTCTGTATCTCTTCCCACGTCTTGTGGTCTTATACCTCTTCATCGTACTCTTCCTCTATCACTTCTTCCGTCTGTCTGAGGACCTCAGTGTGTCTGTCTGTCGGTGTCTCTCCTTTCCGGCGTCACTCTTTTCGGGCATCGCAAGCCTCCTTAAGAGGCCGAGGGAGACGTGGGAAACGACCAGCGGAGCTGCAGGTACACAGCTTTAAGCTTTTAGCTTCACTCAGACAGAGAGCGGGAGAATTGGGGGAGAGTGGAGGAGAAGTGTGTGTGTGTGTGTGTGTGTGTGTGTGTGTGTGTGTGTGTGTGTGTGTGTGTGTGTGTGTGTGTGTGTGTGTGTGTGTGTGTGTGTGTGTGT
>NC_085868.1:47884691-47907191 GCF_034702125.1 Engraulis encrasicolus | reverse complement strand
AGCCCCAGGCAGGCCGGGCTGGGAGAGGGTTAGCAGTGCAGGTCAGCAGAGCTTGCCTACCAGGCCAGGCCAGGCCAGGGAGCTTTAGTGCTTGTGTTGTTAGCGTGTCACATCTCATTTGAACCGCTGATGTGGCAGAGTCCAATAAGCTCCCAAGCATTACACGCACGCACGCACGCACGCACACACATCAGCACACCAGCCTCTACTGACACTGCTTTCTCCACAACACATGCTGCTTGTCAAGCGAGGCTTTAACCGTCAGCTGTTTTTAACATGTGGACAGAACAAAGCAAGGCGGGGAATGCTCAAATGGCCAGATCTGAAAATATTTACTTCTTTATCATTTACTGCAGGTCTACAGTATGTGGGGGGGTCAAATTGTGTGAACACACACCCTGTACAATGCAGAAAATGGTGAATTAGATTAGTTTTAGATGTGTATATTATAGGGTTTTTTCTGGAGATTTTTCTTTCTTTACTGGATAGGATAGCGTGAGAGAGTGACAGCAGGTAGTGGGAGAGAAAGATGGACAAGGGTCGGAAAAAGACCCCTGTCTGAATCGAACCCGGGTTCCCAGAGTTATGCTATGCTACAGTGCCTTAGCCCACTGAGTCACAGCACGTTGCCATGAAGTTCTCATGAAGTTGTAACAAGGTGAACACTATTATATCTGAATTTGTTTTGCCTCCCGCCAGCACCTAACCACAATTTTGGAGAAGCTGGCCTTCTCTCTAGGTGAATTAAAGACATTTCTGCCTGTAGCCCGAAGGCGTAACAAGAGTAAAACTACCTAATGCAGGGCTCAAACTAAGGACGTTTTGACACAAGGTTGCATTACATTCATAAAGAAAAATTGAACTTGCACCACTCAAAATTGCTTAACCTTCAAAGTCAAGTGAAACACGTTAACTCCTTTCATGCAGTCTAGTCTTTCTCAACGGGGGCGGTACAGCCCCCCAGGGGGGCGTTGGGGAGCTTTAGGGGGGGCGTTGAGAAGGAAGCAGCTAAGAGGGGGCGGTGCTTAGTTGCCATTGGGGGTCATTAGTCTATTTAATTTTGTAATACTAAGGGGGCGTTGTCAGGCTTATGATGAGGTCAAGGGGGTGTTGGAAGGCTAAGGATGAAGTCTAGGGGGCGTTTGTTCAAAAAAGATTGAGAACCATTGCATTAGTCCCTCTACTATGAGCTTGGTGTTAGCAAAATGCTAATGACCATAGTCTTACTGAAATATGTTACTTAACTCTCTGTAATGTCATAGCAATGTTGTTGTCATGTAGTTGAGCTCATTCAGCAAAAAGTGAATCGGATCGCCAGCGATCCCATCTGCATGAAAGGGCTATATATCTATACATACGATAAATCAAATGTAGCCAAAGTAAGCATTGAAGTAAATTTATTGTGCAAGTACAACACTGGCACGTGGTGTTACATAGCGGTCCCAACAGTTATTCCATTGTACCTAACGAGGTGGCTAGACATTGTTCTTACTGAAATAAAACTACAATCTAAAAAGAAAACCCCCAAATTTGATCCAAACAGCACAGAATCAGGTGCATCGCTCTATACTGCCCTACAATATCAGAACGCAGTATCTTAAAAATGGTCGAAAATGGGTTTAGACCAGAAATTGGCTTTAAAATTCCTTCTTTTTCTTGTGTTAAAATTTTGTGGTCCAACTTGGTCCCGTTTCAGAAAAAAAAACGATTAAAAACTGATTATACTGCGCTTTTTTGGTTTTAGGAGGTTACGTCGTACTAGCCAAGAACGCAGTATAATGCGCGTTATACTGCACTTCTCCATTGACACCGTGGTTTTGGTGTAGACAGTAATACCACAACAGAACGCAGTATAATGATTTTTCAGCTAAAAAGTAATGAGAATGTTGGTTTTTTTGCTTTTTTCTTGTGTGCATAAATTTCCACCATAAAAAAGTATTATATGGAAGTGTCATCACCACTTTACCCCCAACACAGTTGCGTGGCCAGAAAGGAAACTTTAAGCCTTTTTTCTCAGTTTGCCATTTTGAATTATACTGCGTTCTGAAATTGTAGGGCAGTATAGACCAGTTAACTGTAGACCAGTTACTGAAGTTACTTATGTTGGAAGGACACTATGGCGGGTTTTGTTTTTTACTTCTTCTTCTACTTTGGCCACCTCTGCGATTAAAGTAGGAAGAGATTACCGTAATTCAAAGATTGTCATGGGGTGCAGTTTGGGCCGAGAATCCTATAATAATTTGATCTAGCAGTGATCTTATTCTCTAGACATCTTTAGTGTGTTAACCTACACAGATAGAGCAGCAGACACACACACACACACACACACACACACACACACACACACACACACACACACACACACACACACACACACACACACACACACACACACACTGAGTCTTACCATTGCTGTGCCATATCCCAAATGAGACTCTTCACACACACACACACACACACACACACACACACACACACACACACACACACACACACACACACACACACACACACCGCCTCCTTTCAGATATCATGAAACCGTGACACTTATTAATTCTTTGTGCCTCCTCCCTGGTTTTGCGGTTTTGGTTCTGCTGGTGGTGAGCGAACCTGTGTGTGTGCATGTGTGTGTGTGTGTGTGTGTGTGTGTGTGTGTGTGTGTGTGTGTGTGTGTGTTGTGTGTGTGTCTTCTCCATCCCTGCCTCCCCTCCTGCCGTTCTGCATGTAATTTAATTACTCCGGCTGGCTGCACACTGCTGCCTTTACCAGTGTCGGCCGCCATTGTCGCCACGTTCCGCCGCTAACGCAATTACTGATTGCTTTTAGATAGGACGAAATATGATTAGGGCCGCCTTTAATTCTCTCCTCTCCTCTCTCCTCCTCCCCTCTTCTCTCTCTCTTTCTCTCTCTCTCGCTCTCTCTCTCTTTCTCTCTTCCTTGCCCTTTCTCTCTTTCTCGCCCTTTTCCTCGCCCTCTCTCTCTCCATCTTTTTTTTCCCCCTCCTGCTCTTTCTCGCCCTCTTTACTAACAGAGAGGGCTTGAATGCGTCGCTAAGCCTTATTAGTTTCATTTTGAAATCGGGAGATAAACGGAGGAAACTTTTATTTGCTGTGTAATGAGATTATGCTTATTAGGCTGAAGGGCTCGCGACCCGTGTGTGTGTGTGTGTGTGTGTGTGTGTGTGTGTGTGTGTGTGTGTGTGTGTGTGTGTGTGTGTGTGTGTGTGTGTGTGTGTGTGTGTGGTTGTGTGTAGTTGTGTGTGTGCGTGCGTGCGTGCGCGCGCGCTTGTCTGTGTGTGTGTGTGTGTGTGTGTGTGTGTGTGTGTGTGTGTGTGTGTGTGTGTGTGTGTGTGTGTGTGTGTGTGTGTAGTTGTGTGTGTGGGTGCGTGTGTGCGCGCGCGCTTGTCTGTGTGTGTGTGTGTGTGTGTGTGTGTGTGTGTGTGTGTGTGTGTGTGTGTGTGTGTGTGTGTGTGTGTGTATAAGGGTATGAGAGGAAGAGAATGAGAAGGGATTATAATACACCGTCTCAACACTGCAACCGGATCCAGTTGTTACACTCCAGTGCCACATCTTCCAGATGGCCAGGTTTCACCTGCCCAATTCAACTAGGTGATCATTCAATCACATTGGTGAATCGCACAGGCAAAACCAGGTCATTTGGAATATGTGGCACAGGATTGTAATTTAAACTAATAAATCCATCGTGTACATCATACTGTATGTACTGCTTAGCACAGCACAACACAGCAACTGAATCATTAGGCCCTCCTGACTGACTCTGTCATACCACACACAGTGAAGTTTGAGGTGGTATTTGGACTCTTTCCAAATTCACACCGAGGCTTTTTAGCCTTTATTGAGCTAGGACTGCCAAAGATGGTTACAGGAAATAGTTGGGAGAGAGAGACGAAGGAGGATCGAGAAATGACCGCGGGTTGGAGTGGAAACAGAGTCCCAGTCTCACTCTATGTACTTTTTGCTGTACATGCCACATAGTGAATTTTGCCATGCAAAATTTTACCGTGCGTTTCTCAGAGATATAGGCTATATTTATTTATTTTTACTACTTGTACAGACCACTTTTATTGTTTTTATAGACCACATGTAGGCAGATGTACAAGCCCATTATACTATCCACACAGTAAATTCTGCAGTGCTCATTTAACACTTAGAGAGTTGATTTGACATCATTTGGACTCAAATGAACTCTCTAAGTGTTGAAGTAACACAGCGACATTTACTGTGCAGCTATAAAGCAGCTTTTAACTTTTTTAGGGAACGAAAAAATCTTACGTACCAAATAAGAATTTCACACTAGTGGACCACCCAGGGCTTACCAGTAAACCCCCCATTTGTCCACTACTGACCTACACACACAGGAGGCCCTCAAATCCCTCCTTTCCCGCTTCATTAAAAGCATCAAACAGCTACATTACATCCAGCAGCTAAAATCAATTTTGCCCGTCGCCGCACACCGTCAACCCTGGCAGGGTTCCCCACAGGGGAGCCCCCTGTACCCCCCTATATACAATCACCCAGCCCCAGCCACCAAGCCCCTGCCCCTGCTTAATCCTGGCATGGATGCATTAGCCAGCTAACGAGCCATAGCAGCTGAGTGCTTAACAAAGACCACCACCTTCCCCACCACCACCACTATGCTAACACCACCACCACCACCCTACCATAGCAGATCAGCCTACACCCCCTTCCATCCTCCTTGTTTTTATCACACTACCAGCACCAGGCTTAACCACCACCACCCTACCATATCCACCCCCACCACAACTTGTATGTGTCTCACACCACCATCTCCTCAACACCACCACAACCTCATATAGCAGCCACCTCCACCACCCCATCCCCTCCTTGTGTGTGGATTACCACCCACACCACACCACCACCCTACCACATCCACCCCCACCACAACTTGTATGTGTCTCACCCCACCATCTCCTCAACACCACCACAACCTCATATAGCAGCCACCTCCACCACCCCATCCCCTCCTTGTGTGTGTATTACCACCCACACCACACCACACCACACCACAACACCACCCCCACCTCCCCGTCTCCTTGTGTGAGTCTGGCACCACCATCACCGCCATTCCCATGCTAGCACCACCAGCACCATCACAACCCTACCACAGCTGAAACCTTTCCAGCAGCAACCTCTACTTCCATCTCCTCCTTGTGTTTGTATCACACGTCAACACCACCACATACCACCACTATGCTAATACCACCACCACACTCCAACAGAAGCCTACACCTCTACTAACTAATGTGTCGGTCTGACACCAACACCACTTCCACCCTCACCATGTTAACACCACCAAACGCCAGGATAACCGCAGAAATACACCAGCGGCGATCTGAGCGAGTCGAGCGACAGAAGTAATTGACTTTGTATTGAGTCGAGAGACAAAAGCGATTCTGGAGACTAGAGCGATTTGCGCGACGAGCGCGACAATTTGACTTTCCATGTACTTTTACATTCACATCGAGCGCAAATGATGGTGCAAATCAACAGGGCTTGACGTGGTCATTTCGGTTTGGAAACTATTTTCCAGTGCAGAAAAACACAGCCGATGACACACACCACAGAACGTCATTGGGATACCCCACACACACCACGGAGCGTCATTGGGATACCCCCCCCACACACCACGGGACGTCATTGGGAATCCCCAGCGTGGTGTGTGCTGTGTTTCTCCACTCTTCTCCATCTGAAGAGTTCAGATGCAAAACCCCCTAACTCCATTTCTGAAGACCTGCACTTCTCTATTTTTAGCGAACCCCGTTCTTGGTTTGGTTTACATTACATTATTGATAATACATATCAATAGTTATATTACATAAATAACATAAAACATATGCAATTTTGATAGCTGTGCAATAAATAAAAATGAATTAAGATTATTTTCTGAAAAGGCACTTAGGGGGTTTTGCATCTGAACTCTCTATCTGCTGTGTTTCTCCACTCCTACTGTACTGCACCACACTCCATCTCCTGCTTTTGTTTGTCTCACACCCAGGGCTGCTGCGCTGACCTTCTTATGTTGGGCGCGGGACAAAGTAATATGAAAGGGCCCCCCACCCAATACATATAAGGTAATGAGGACCCAATTCTGGACCCCCTTTCTCCCTGGACACGGGACGACTGACCCTTTTGTCCCCTCTCCTGTTGGCACCCCTGCTCACACTATCACCAGAGAGAGTAGAGAGAGAGAGGTTCCATTGGCCCATTGTTTCCGGGTTCTATTATTGCAAGGGGGAGGGGGGGAAATCCTCCTTTAGGCAGACCTAGGCAGACCTAAGGACTGTTCTATTCAATGCTAGGAGTATTATGACACGCCCCTTTAGGCAGACTGGAACCTGGTCATGTTAGGTGCCCATAGCAACCTATTACATTGCCATATCTCTATATACTTAAAGAATCTCTGCTATCCCCACTGCCCCCACAATGCCAACTCCAAAGCAGCCCTATATCCACAACCACTCCATCTCCTCCTCATGTGTGCCTACGACCACTACCACCTTGTGTGTGTCTCATGGCAACCATTGTACTTCCTGTAAGCATAAAGAGGCTCACTCCTTCCCCCCCCCCCCCCCACACACACACACTCTCTCTCTCACACACACACACACACATACACACACACACAAAACATGTGCTTGCAAATACACACACACACACACACATGCGTGCACATATATGCTCACACACACACACAAACACACACACACACACACACACACACACACACACACACACACACACACACACACACACACACACACACACACACACACACACATGCACACACCACTCTACTCTACTGTAAATTCAGATGTGCTGCGCGCCTGTCTGCCTGCAGCTGGCGAGCTGGTCGGGGCCTCATCTAGCAGCCATTACCGCGAGGTCCCTATTAGCCCCGTCTAATGAGTGACACGTCTCCTAATTATAATTGTGCGTCGAGATGCTGACATTATTAAATGCAAGAGAAGAGAAGAGAAGAGAAGAGAAGGGGAGAGATGGAGGGCGCTGGATGAAGGGCCGCTGCCAGCTTTGGCCTGGCCAGGGACAAAGTCATCTGACAGACCCCCCCCCCCCCCAAAAAAAAAACACACGCTATTTCCATGTAATGTAATTGGTACCC
This sequence comes from Engraulis encrasicolus, assembly GCF_034702125.1. Classification (NCBI taxonomy): domain Eukaryota; kingdom Metazoa; phylum Chordata; class Actinopteri; order Clupeiformes; family Engraulidae; genus Engraulis; species Engraulis encrasicolus. The sequence goes on along the minus strand of NC_085868.1, from coordinate 47,900,030 downwards.
AATTCTGAGCCCCCTGCTCCCTGATCCCTGGTCCCTGGACAACTAACCCCTTTGCCCTCACCCCTGTTTGCCTCCCTGGCTGGATGGATGGATGGAGGGGCTATTACCGGGACAGCTCTAAGTGATCTGTCTGCGAACTGCTAAAACCATTACGTTTCATTAAATATCAATCTGGGGGGTGGGGGGAAAGGTGGTAATGATTAATTGATGAGGGGGAAAAATACTTAACGGTGCTTCTTTGAGTGAAAAAATAGTAAATGCCCTACTTTTTTTGAGAGAGAGAGAGAGACAGAGAGAGAGAGAGAGAGAGAGAGAGAGAGAGAGAGAACTCTACATGGATAAAGGACATCTGCATTTGTAGAGGTATTGACTAGGCTTGCCTATAGGATGAGATTATTTTTGCGATGCTCTTCATTTCATTAAGAGTTCAGCTATTGATTAGAGACGTGAGTATGTGTCACATGTTAGTGATTAAAGTGGCTTTTTTAAATGTATGAATGGTTTGAATGCCTCCATTTGTTCTCATTGCTGAGTGTAGTGTACAGTATTTGTGGGGTAACATTTCGATATTGTGGAGCCAATAGTTAAGACATTTATAAGAAGATTGATGATTATTTTGTGAACATTTTTATGTTGGGAGGACTCGCTATTTCAAAATATTAGGATTTAGAATAGAACCTATAGAGCCATGTTCTGAGGTGTCTGTGGCTCAAGTGGTCCACATGCGCTCATTTCAGATGCTGAAAGACATTGCTTTTACAGAAATCCCTTTGCAGATCCTTCTACAAGAGTAGGCAAGGAGAAACAGCAGCAGAGAGAAGTAGAGAGACCATTGAAAAGACAAAGAAGAGTAGAGAGGGAGAAAGAAAAAAGAAAGAAAACTCAGAGAGAGAGAGAGAGAGAGAGAGAGAGAGAGAGAGAGAGAGAAAGAAATGGGGAGGAAAGAGAGGGCAAAAGGAAAACGTTGGCAGAGAGAGGAGGGTATAAAATCAAGAAGAGAGGAAAAGAGAAAGTGAGCGAGAATGAGAGAGAAAGAAAAGAAAAAAGGCTGAAAGGAAGCAAGAAGAGAGTTAGGAAGATGAAGAAAGAGAGAAAGAAAAGAATGAAAGAGAGAGAGATGTTCCTTTGATGTCATTAACACCTGCAGAGCGCAGAGCCAGTGTATGGCTACAGCAGGAGGCTGGGCTGCTGTGGAGCGGAGGCTGGGCTGAGGCTGTGGATGTGGAGATGGGGAGGGAATGGAGAAGGAGGCTGGGCTGAGGCTGTGGATGTGGATGTGGGTATGGGGAGGGAATGGAGAAGGAGGCTGGGGCTGAGGCTGAGGCTGAGGATGTGGATGTGGAGATGGGGAGGGAATGCAGAAGGAGGCTGGGGCTGAGGCTGAGGCTGAGGATGTGGATGTGGAGATGGGGAGGGAATGGAGAAGGAGGCTGGGCTGAGGCTGTGGATGTGGATGTGGGTATGGGGAGGGAATGGAGAAGGAGGCTGGGCTGAGGCTGTGGATGTGGATGTGGATGTGGGTATGGGGAGGGAATGGAGAAGGAGGCTGGGGCTGAGGCTGTGGATGTGGAGATGGGGAGGGAATGGAGAAGGAGGCTGGGGCTGAGGCTGTGGATGTGGAGATGGGGAATGAATGGAGAAGGAGGCTGGGCTGAGGCTGTGGATGTGGATGTGGAGATGGGGAGGGAATGGAGAAGGAGGCTGGGGCTGCGAGGAGGAAATGGGGAGAGGGAAGCCATGAGGAGAGAGAGAGAGAGAGAGAGAGAGAGAGAGAGAGAGAGAGAGAGAGAGAGAGAGAGAGAGAGAGAGGGGGAGGGGAGAGAGAGAAAGAGAGAGAGAGAGAGAGAGAGAGAGAGAGAGGGGAAAGAGAGAGAGGCAATGGCTAGGTGGAAGAGAGTGAGGCTGCGGTGAGAGACAGAGAGAGTAGAGAGAGAGAGGTTCCATTGGCCCATTGTTTCCTGGTTCTATTATGGCCCCCCTTTAGGCAGACCTAGGCAGACCTAAGGACTGTTCTATTCATTGTAGGAGCATTATGACACGGCCCTTTAGGCAGACCGGAACCTGGTCACGTTAGGTGCCCATAGAAACCTATTATGTTGGCATATCTCTATATACTTAAAGAATCTCTGGTGAGAGATACAGTAGGAGGAGGCAGCGTGGATGCTGTGGGTGAGTGAGTGTGTGAGGGAGCGAGAGTCAGTGTAGGGAGAGACTTGGATGGGGAGAGGATGACTGTGGATGAGAGGCAGTGTGGGGACTGGGGAAGAAAGAGGATGGTGGTATACTGGGGAGTGAAGAGGGTGGTGGTATACTGGGGAGTGAAGAGGATGGTGGTATACTGGGGAGTGAAGAGGGTGGTGGTATACTGGGGAGTGAAGAGGGTGGTGGTATACTGGGGAGGGAAGAGGGAGATTGGCAGCTGGGGGGAGAGGGAGGCAGTGTATGGGGGAGAGGGAGGCAGTGTGTGGAGGGAGAGGGAGGCAGTGTATGGGGGAGAGGGAGGCAGCGTGTGGGGGAGAGGGATGCTGGGATGCGGGAGGGAGGCGGTGTATGGGGGAGAGGGAGGCAGTGTGTGGAGGGAAAGGGAGGCAGTGTGTGGGGAGGGGAGAGGGAGGCAGTGTATGGGGAAGAGGGATGCTGGGATGCGGGAGGGAGGCGGTGTATGGGGGAGAGGGAGGCAGTGTATGGGGGAGAGGGAGGCAGTGTATGGGGGAGAGGGAGGCAGTGTATGGGGGGAAAGGGAGGCAGTGTATGGGGAAGAGGGAGGCAGTGTATGGTGGGAAAGGGAGGCAGTGTATGGTGGGAAAGGGAGGCAGTGTATGGGGCAGAGGGAGGCAGTGTATGGGGGGAGAGGGAGGCAGTGTATGGGGGAGAGGGAGGCAGTATGGGGGGAGAGGGAGGCAGTGTATGGGGGAGAGAGAGGCAGTGTGTGGAGGGAGAGAGAGGCAGTGTGTGGAGGGAGAGGGAGGCAGTGTGTGGGGGGGAGAGGGAGGCAGTGTATGGGGGAGAGGGAGGCAGCGTGTGGAGGGAGAGGGAGGCAGTGTGTGGGGAGAGGGAGGCAGTGTGTGGGGGGAGAGGGAGGTGTGTGTGGGGGAGAGGGAGGCAGTGTGTGGAGGGAAAGGGAGGCAGTGTGTGGGGGAGAGGGAGGCAGTATGGGGGAGAGGGATGGAGGGAGGCGGCGTGGGTAGAGAAGTTGTGGATGAGACGTGGAGGGGAAGACTGTGGAGAGAAGAGGGAGCCTGCCTGCGGGCTTAGAGATTCCAGCACTAGCAGCAGGGCAGGCACAGCACAGCACAGCAACCCCACTGAGGGGAGCCAGGGGCTGGCTGTGAACATGGCCAGCATGCTTATCAAACAACCCCGCACGCCACCGCTTTGATCCCTCCCATAGTGCTGAGCCCAACCGGCCTTGTTTATTATGTGTCCATATTAGTGTTATTATTATGGTCCGTCCGCGGAGACTGCTGTTGTGTAGTCCTTAAGATGTCTGCACATACATATAGGCTACGTGGTTTATTTGAAACCAGCATGACAAAAAAGTTTCTCCGAGGAGGGGAGATATGTTTAAAGTTCCCCTAAGGAACTTTTTTTCTATTATTATAACTTGGAAGCATACTCACGGCTGGCAGAGACTCAGTCTCTCAATAGTGCAGCTGTTGCCTGGAGGAGGAGGATGAGCATGCACTGGGCACATGCCAGATGTTGCCACTCACCTGTTCATCTAGTGCAGTGGTTCCCAACCTATGGGTCGGGACCCAACCTATGGGTCGCCAAAGATCCACAGTGGGTCGCGAAGCCCTCATGATTTTAAGGGGTTTAATTTTAATACCATATATAGCCCACATTGAATAAATGACAAAGCATTTAAACTAATATATGCATAGAATCAACAAAATGTAAGTGATACATTAAACAGTTATTCTATACTTGACTGAAGACAAATTGAGGAATAAAATGATAACTAATGAGCTTTCACAGGAAACAGAGTATCATGTGACTCCCTCTCATGCGGGCGCTGACATGATTGGGTCACCAAAGCTTACAATGGTAAAAATATGGGTCCCTGAAGAAAAAGGTTGGGAACCACTGATCTCGTGTGCACCATAGCTGCTACTGTGTCTTGCGTTTGGCAGAAAGCTCTTTTTAAGTCATGCAGTGAAGCACGTATATACAGTATATGCTGTCGTTTTACGACACGTACCGTATGTACATTTGTTTTCATGAATTGCATGACTGAGTAGAAGTAGTAGACTAACTTTATTGTTAAGATAGGGCAGTATAGACAGAGATTCTTAAAGTATAGAGATATGCCAACATAATAGGTTGCTATGGGCACCTAACGCGACCAGGTTCCGGTCTGCCTAAAGGGGTGTGTCATAATGCTCCTACAATGAATAGAACAGTCCTTAGGTCTGCCTAGGTCTGCCTAAAGGGGGATTTCCCCCACAATAATAGAACCCGGAAACAATGGGCCAATGGAACCTCTCTCTCTCTACTCTCTCTGGTATAGACACACAGGAAGCGGGTTGGGAGAGAGAGATGGGGAAAGGACCTAGCCTGGTCCTGACCATCCCATAATACTACCATTTCATTTCGTATTCATGCTCTGGCATTTGTTTGCTCTGAAGCGATTGTAGGAAGCAGGAAGTTAGCACTCAGTTATGGTTTGAAATTATTGGACACCTCTCACCCAATCGCTGGCAGTTACTCAACAACAACATAGCGCAGACCAATGGCTCTGGCGCAGATGTGTACGTCGTTGTCACGAGCGTCCTCCCCCTTTCGTCCCCACGTGGGGGGTGTATTCGATTATTGGCTGTTTTCTGGGGGGGGCGTTGCGATCAAAATTCTACTGCTCCAGGCACTCCACAGAGAAGCACGGCCAGACTACAGTGGTGGAGCCAAACCTTTGGCGGAAGTACGTAGGATGGCTCGCGAGGCTAGAAAGGACCCGGGCCGGAATCAAACCTAGGCTGCCGGTGTAGTAGTCCAGTGCCCAGGCATTTGAGCCATGGCTGGGCCAGTAGACTAATTCGTTTTTTTATTAACCCCTTAAGACGCAGCTTTATACATTTGTTGTTACCAGTATGGTAATGACCAAGTCGTGGTGCATTACTAAAGGGCCTGTGTTGTGTCGTAGTATTTTAGTGCTGTGGTAGTTACATTTCAATGACTATTACAGCGTGCCACTGGAGGTACAGCGCGCATTAAGGGGTTAATCCTGAAAGAAATGAAAGTAAATAAGACATCACTTAGACATTTTGTTAGCTTGTCTGTTATGTTTATTTAATACAATGGCTTGGTGTTGACAATATCCCAGTGACGCAATACTTTTTGTTTTTCTCACAGAGCTTTTGGCTTTGGAGCAATGGCAATCACAAAATGAGCTTAGCTATATATGGCTACATGACTTTCCAATGTTGAATTATCTATCAATAAAGATCATTCCAATCAAAATTAGTCAGGCATAGGCTATGTCTGTTAAAAGTTTTTAGCTCAACATCTTTTAATCACACAGAATACAATTATTTTCACAGAGGGGAAAAAGAAAAAAACAATCTGGGTCCATTTACATTCAACTGTGTTTTGCAATGGTCATTCTCTGGGCTATTTTCCCCAATTCTATTACCATTTTGCTCTTTTACTATAGGCCTAACTTGTTTTTGATTCTTGTTTAGCCACACATTGATTGAGAGCAATGTGAAAGATTTGCATTTATGCACCCTGTTCGAGTAGTCAGCTATACAACCAAGGAAGATGCTCGTCAAATATCCAGAATTGATGAAAATCAAGCTGTTGTTTAGCCTGTTACTGGAATATCATTTGGAATTACTGTACATGTGGAACACCATAGACTAGGCCAGTGGTTCCCAACCTATGGGTCGGGACCCCCCTTATGGGTCGCCAAAGATCCACAGGGGGTCGCGGAGCCCTCTTGATTTTAAGGGGTTTCGTTTTAAATATATATAGCCCATGTTGAATAAAAGACAAAGCATTTAACTAATAAATGCATAGACGCAACAAATTGTAAGTGCTACATTAAACATTTGTTCTATATTTGACCAAAGACGAATTGAGGAATAAAATAACTAAAATAAGTTTTCGCAGGAAACGGAGGGCATCTTGTGACTCTGTCTCGTGCGGGCGCTCGCGTGGTTGGGTCACCAAAGCTTACAATAGTAAAAACATGGGTCCCTTAAGAAAAAGGTTGGGAACCACTGGACTAGGCTACCATACCAGCATGCAAACAGGCACAGTAAAAATGGAGTGGTCAACACATAGTGAATTTAGCTTGTTAGAGTGTTTTTAATCCCAATGAGTGCTGTCTAAGTGTTGTATAACAGCCTGTATTCATTTGTATACAGTAGTAATTGTGCATTCTGCGCTGGTATTTGTCATATCAAAGGAGGATGTATAGTTTGACCTCAAGGGCCAACACTTCAACTTCAGAACAATTCACAATTGTTCAACATCTCTGAAAATGTAGCCTAAGTGCCTCAAATCCCAGTTAAGGTACATGTCAGTTATACAGTAATGGCTGCTTACAGTCACTTGAGTCATAATGTCTGTGTTTTGTTGAATACCATGGCTATTTGGAGCTCTGTCCACCTTATTACCTAGCGATGTTGGGGGCTTCCAAGGTCAGAAATGTGTCCAATTCCATTTGTCGAACATTTTTTCAGGCAAGTGCCCATGAGACTAGGCATGAATTTGGCACGCGTATGCTGATTATGGCGAGCAGATTTTTTTTATTTTTTATGTGTGTGTTGGGTTATGTTATATCCTCGTGATTTACAAAAAAAGGCGGTCCCTAAAGCTAAATAAAATAAAAATGACAAGATGTTGCGATTTTAAAATAAACATTAGTAGTTACAATGACATCTTTTTAGTTTCACAGATGGTATCATCAATAGAATTAACACTGAAAGGTCAGAGAGAGAGAGAGAGAGAGAGAGAGAGAGAGAGAGAGAGAGAGAGAGGGAGAGAGAGAGAGAGAGAGAGAGAGAGAGAGAGAGAGAGAGAGAGGGAGAGAGAGACTCCCCCTTCCCTTCAGGGCCCTTCCACCCCCGCGTGCGACGCAATTATGCTGCTAAAAATGCGTAGCAAAAGCGCGCGCCAGTCAGGCAGCACCTGACAGACGGGCCTTCTTGCGAGTTCAAGAGACACTCCATGTGCACTTTAGTGTGGGGATGAAACGGAGCAGCGGTACTTAAGCTGCCTCGCTGGAGTTTTTTTTTCTTCTTTTTTTGGATAAGCAGCCAAATGAATAGGACAGAACGGTGGGACTCTACTCCAACACACTGTCAACACACTCCCATTTTTTTCCATCAACATTAGCGTCAAATTCTGTATTAGCCAATGGAATTTTAGCAAACCACGTTTTTAATATAGCCTACAGCATATTGCCCATAACATCAGTCGTCATAAAATGTTAAATAGGGTAAAGGGACACGGAGGTCCCTCGCCTTTGTACCAGCAATTACAAGAGAGGTTGGTTTTTGTCACACCAAATATATTCTGGAGGTGATTCGCGAATTCTGGTGTGTGTGTGTGTGTTCGACCATGGGCACTCTTCTTAAGTGGCCAATATATTTCCTCACATTCTTATGTTGGATGGTGCAGTATCTACAATGGGGCCATGGATTGTTGCATTTGAGAAAGGGATTAGGCCTATAATTTGCTGCAATGTAGCCCAAATCTTTACACCCTTCATTTTGTACAGCTAGCCATACAATTCGAGATAAAGTTATTAGTTAATTGTTTATTGTGTCATGATAATAGTTTGAAAGAGGTTATTAAATGTTAATGGGTTGTGATGGAAGCGTGGCGAGTCGACGCGTTAACCGAGAGCTGTCTTTCAGCACCACAATGCGCGCACACTTGACGCGCGCCCACGCTAGAATTTCGTCCAGACACAGAAAGTGGCAAAAAGCAGAGCAGAAAATACTGTAAATTTAACAGCATACAAAGTTGCTTCGACTGTATATTTGTTTTGTCCCAACTTTAGGTGGGTAAAATATTTTTTAAGATGAAGTTTCCAGTTAAAATCGCTGTATGTTTTTCTGTTAAATAAAAAAAATGTTTTACCTGCCCCGTCCTTTCAGCATGTACATTGTCACAAGGGGGGTTAAATATATGGAAGTCGAACCATTCTACTCACAATAACTTGAGGCAGCAACATGTGTCACTCACGTCAGGTCTTGTGCATTAGTAATTGTAGTATCCGCCGTATACTCCGGCCTCTCTTGAGTTACAGACAAAGGGGCTTTGCTGGCACGTGCACAGGGCGTCAGTCTCGTGTATCTTAGCAACCATCACAAACACACGAGCACCTGTGGCTCTAGTCCATTGAAGAAAAAAAATATTATATAGCCTATATATCAGTGATTTAATTCTGAAGAGAGTATGCTATCCAGTAGGCACATATCCATTTGGTTGATTTTAATGAGTGCTAACCACCTTTCAAATTCATAATATGAAGTAGCCTATAGCAATATTCCACACGGTGTCTTGCTGTAGATCTAGAAATAATCTAAATAGCCTAGCTAGTTGGCACAGCATATTCTTTCAAATTCAGTTTTAAATAGTAGGCTAATATATGACCAATAGACTATAATATTTATAGGCTATACAAAGCTATTGGTTTGATTGGTGTCTGAAGCCATTTTCATGCGTAAAGCGCACAGGGAAATGAGTCATTTAGCCAATTTTTTATTGCGATATGTAGGCCTAAGTATTGTCTTAAAATAGTGTTTTTTAGTCTTTGCTTTCTATTTTGGTGGGTGTAGGGCATGCCGTGTGCCTGCCCCAGTCTGGCGTTAGGTTAGCTCTCTCCCCTCCGGCTTGTCACCTGACCGCCAAGTCATGCAAATCACGCCTTTTCTAACGCGCCATTGGCCGCTTCCAGCTCATTTAACCACTGTCAAAGCGCATCATATGGCCGCGCTCTGCTAACTTTTCTACCCCTGTCACAGAAAGTAGCTCAAGACGCTTTTCATCGCTTGTGGATGGAAAAATTCGCTGAAAGAGTACGGCTGACGTGATACAAAAAACAACTTTGGATTTTATCGCACCTTTGTCCTTTTCCCTTTTGAGAAGGGAGATTTGCGCGTCGGCGGAGAGCTGAACCCGAGTGTGGTTGTTACTAAGTGAATGTGCCCGTGTGTTGGTGGGCCAACAAACAACCAGGTGAATGTATAGCATGATGATGGAAACGGACTTACACTCCCCAGGACCCCAATCGAATACAAATTCGGGGCACACGGGGCCAAACAATGGGAGCAAAGTGAACCAGGACCGCGTCAAGAGACCCATGAATGCCTTTATGGTGTGGTCCCGCGGCCAACGGAGAAAGATGGCACAGGAGAACCCCAAAATGCACAACTCCGAAATTAGCAAAAGACTTGGCGCCGAGTGGAAACTCATGTCGGAGGCAGAGAAGAGACCCTTTATTGACGAGGCGAAGCGGTTACGTGCCATGCACATGAAGGAGCACCCGGATTACAAGTACAGACCCCGGAGAAAGACCAAGACGCTGCTGAAAAAAGATAAATATTCTTTAGCAGGAGGTCTGCTTGCCGGGTCCGGGACTGGAGGGGGTGTGGGTCTGGGTGTTGGCATGAGCCCGGCTGGGGTCGGACAGAGGTTAGACAGTCCCGGGGGTCACGGCGCGACCGCAGCCAGCTATGCACACATGAACGGCTGGGCAAACGGTGCCTACTCGGGACAGGTGGCAGCGGCTGCGGCGGCCGCGGCAATGATGCAGGAGGCACAGCTTGCTTACAGCCAGCACCCCGGTAACGGGGCGCACCACCACCACGGACATCACCATCACCCGCACAACCCCCAGCCCATGCACCGCTACGACATGACCGCTCTCCAGTACAGCCCCCTCTCCAACTCCCCCAGCTACATGAGCGCATCGCCGTCGGGGTACGGGGGGATATCCTACACACAGCACCAGAGCTCCAGCGTGGCGGCGACGGGGGCGATCGGCACTCTGGGATCTCTCGTGAAGTCGGAGCCAAGTGTAAGCCCTCCCGTTACTACTCACTCCCGTGCCCCGTGCCCCGGAGACTTGAGAGAAATGATAAGCATGTATCTACCGACGGGAGAGACAGGTGACCCGTCCGTTCAAAGTAGACTCCATGCTCTGCCACAACACTATCAGACTTCAACAGGTGTCAATGGAACGGTCCCTCTGACACACATTTAGGAGAAATAGCACCAGGAACAGCAAGTGCAACCGACGAAACAGTAACCAAATATTTACCTCTTTAAATCGCAACTACCTTTTTTGTACAGAATGTTGTACTTGTAAATTAAAAGTAAATTTTATTTAAACGCGATATTTGGAGTTAAAAGCGGCACTGTCTGGCAATGACTTACGTGGGGAAAAATAATTTCACATTTTGAAATGTTAGGAAAGCACTGGAAGTATTTCTGTCATTTTATAAGAGAGAAAAAAAATCCCAATTTTGAATAGGGTGCTTATGACTGAGGGTTTTTTTTTATTTAATGGAATATGGTATGACGGTTTAGGGTGTCATTTGAGTGAACGCGGAAAAAAATGTTTTTTTTTTTCAAGTTTATACTTTTTCATTTCACAAGTGCGAGTAACTGTGATTGAATCATTTCTCTTGTGTTGTATATTTTCTTTGTAAATTGTGAATACACTTTAGAAAAGGTTGATCCATCTGTAAATAATTTTCAATTGCATTTTCCCAGGATACACTTTGCGTTGGTATGAGTTTAATAAATTTCTCAACAGTTGCCCGGAATCTGTCGAAAAAAACCTACAGTTGTTTCATATTTTGTTTTTCTCTCCTAAGAAGGCAGCTCTCTTTAGTCTTCAGCCGAGCATTTTGAATAAACTAAAATATATCCGATATTATGCCATTGGTAGCCTGGTCCAAAGTTTTCTTATAGCATCTTCTAACGCAGTTGACTGGATGCTTTGGCTTTCCCTCAGACCAAATCCAGCCACGTTAATCCTTGACCCAAAACAAGCAGATTACAAATGGCAAATATGGCTAAACACAAATGAATGTGTAATGATCCTCTGAATTACCCGACCGTGACGGGCACATGCTAGGCAGGCGCGGTAGTCCGCATGCCGGCTAGATAGGCTACGCTTCCACCATTTCAAGCCATGCCATTTCAAGAAAAAAGGCTACAACACGCAACTATTGAAATAGTCTATGTAGGCCAGGATATACACTATGTAGGCCCTAGGCCACCATGCATGAAGGTAATTGCTTGCCATGGACATACATGTGTTAGTTTATCATATCCTCGTGTATGCTTTACGCATTGTTTAAAAATACTGTAGGATTGAAATAATCAGTTTCAAACCATTATTGTAAGTCGCCTTTAAGCAGGCTAATGCTATTTATTGCTTTTAAGAAACATCTTGACATGGCTGGAAGAGCCGCACAGGCCCTCATTGTGACAGAACAGGTTATAGGTCTGTGACCAGTCTTAAATACAATGCTTAAAATAATGATGAACCCCAAAATAATTATTTAAACAAAACTGTGTGTGTGTGTGTGTGTGTGTGTGTGTGTGTGTGTGTGTGTGTGTGTGTGTGTGTGTGTGTGTGTGTGTGTGTGTGTGTGTGTGTGTGTGATTATCAAAATTGCAACACCTAGGCCTACAGTATAGCCTACCCTGCATGTCTGGCAATTATCCGCATATCCTACAACTTCCAAAATCCCATTGTGGTTTTCAAGCGCAAATCAGCACAAGGACATTTAGGCTATGTGAAACATCTTCAATTAACAACTGAGGAGAGGCTGGGAAAACATGACCATTTCACTACATTCGTGATCAAATGTAGTCAATTTAAAAGAAAAAAAGAAAGAAAGTGTGCAGTGTTTATAGTCAGTTTATGAATAGTCTACACAATGATCTGCAACTTTGTTGGCAGTTTACAAAATTTACGAGCAAATGCAAGGGTTTGGATTTCAATAACTTGCACAGCCATTACCGTAGCCTGCACCCAAGTTCAGATCAGCCATTTAAACTGTGACCATAAATATTTGTGTCACTGCCTTGTCCCCTGAAGTATGGGGTCAAAGGGCAACTCTTGTACCCTTCAGACGAATAACAGGACTACATGGCACAATAACAAACACATTATCATTATTCATTGGTCAATGAACTCTCTTCCGTCTCCCTTGAACAGCTTTATTAATTCGTCCACCAGCTGCTTCGAAAAAGGAATAAAAAACCTTGACAAATCTTAATTTCCCTGACCTAAAAAGGGTGTGCCTCTGCAATCTATTTTGTTGGCTATCCCAAGCGTGACCATGATATTGAAATTTACAATAATAGCAAGATATTACAGTTTCTCATGGGTCTATTTTGCTTGGCCCATAAACTGCTTTGTAATTCACAAGTGAATCCCTAAGCCGTCGGGAAAACGTTAGGCTCCTTGTGTTAGGTGTCACCGGGGATTAAGATGGATGCGCAGGGGCAGTAGAGAAGAAAGCCCCGGGGTAGTGGAGAGCGTTTAGTGTCAGTCAGTAAAGGATTAGACATATTCAGGGACCAACCCCCGGGTCAGAGAGGCAAGTCAATGGCTTTTCACCAATTAACCGGAACCGTTACGTCAGATCCCGTGCGCTCTTGGAACTACACCGAAGCATCTGTGTCCAGAATTACTACAGGCAACACTTTTCCACAGTAGTCAGCAACATGTGTACACACCACGTGGGCCTGTACACCAACCGAGACTAACCATGGCTTTAAAAAGCTAGGCCTATAGGCCCTAGGTCTACTTATTTTCTCTAACTCAAATCAGTCCACCCAGTTTAGGCTACTTCGATGACCTTGTCATTTTTATTTAGTTCCAGTATTGGTAATTATTTACAAAATATTGTCAGAATTTGTCTTTTAAAATTAGATTATGATTTAATGTAGTGTTAAAAAGAATCCCAAAAATGGCCAGCATTTTGATTCAGTTAATGGTAGACCTAGCTCCAAAATGGGAATCGGCTATAATACACTAACAGAAGATGGCTTTTACCACATTGTTTTTCACCATGCGCACAGACGCACTAGAAAATGATTCTCACAGCCCCGTGTGAAAATAACATACCGGTAGATTTGCATTTACAAGCACAAAGACAGCTCTGCAACTGGGCACAATTCCAGACCGAATCAATGAGCAGTTTTGAAAATCACTGCAAGTCATTTCCCAATTCGTGTGGATGTGAAAGAAAGTCGGCCAATAAAACCACCACGGTGCCCCTGCGATACACTAAACTCACAATGACACTGCCTATTTATTACCAAAACCAAACCAGGCACCAATGGCATGATTTTTATTTTTTTATTTTATTTTTGGAGTCTACTTCAGCGGCCACCCCCCCTCTCCATCTCTTGCACCCGATGTCCTAAATGTGGATAATTAAGAATCCGTATTTTATCACGCTCCTGCATATTTTTTTCCAGCCTCAAAAAAGAACTCCCGCCACCATTGGATGGTGTTGTGTGGCAGCAGATTAGGGAGACAGATTGGAGAGGAGCAGTGTGCTCCGCGAGATTAGAATGGAAGAGAAATGGCAATTGGGCCAATGCGTTTCTCGCGAGGGCCTTATCATGCAATTACACGTTGACATGTTTAACAATCTTCCAACCCCTTAATCCAACTCCCCTCCAAAAAGCAGACGTCGAGTGTCGGACCACGCACCGCCTGCGCCTCATATAAGATATCAAGTGAAACGTGTATAAGAATACATTTTAAAAATGTGTTAAAAGTGGGAACTGTGTTTACACACTTGCAAACCAGTAGGCTATCTATCGGCCTTATGGAATCAAAACAATATAAATGTTCACTCTGAAGTATTGCAGTAAATATATAATATACAACAGACTCGTATTCTGTCATCATTATTTTAGATCTGACATGGAGAGGGGATTCAAATCGGGATGATCGTCGATGTTGTGAAAGGACTTCACCCCAAAATATCGCCAACAGTTCCGGCAAGTGGGGAGAGGGGGACAGCACAGCAGCAGACTTCACCCGTTCGTTCATTTGTGTTTTCCTCTCCTCCACAACTTGCCCCACATGCCCCCACCAACACCACCCACCATCCCAAGGCCTGGCTCGGAGTGATTGTGAGAGACTCTGTTGGAATTTGGCAGGGGGAGAGCGCGGCTTGGAGAGCCGCCCCTCGCTGACTAGCAATTCAGCAGCCCCAACACGTTGTGTGAGGTTGGAAAGTTTCAGTGAGCCGTGCACTCATTGGCTTCACAAAGCTGATTACAAGCCTCAGCGCATTCCTGAAGGCAACCAGAATCGACGCAGGTGCAAGGGGAGCTGAGGAAGCCTGTATGCGGTTCAAAAACAAAGTGGGGAAAGCAATGGGAGGACCACACGAAAAAAAAGAAAGAAAAAAAACTCACGCGCATCAGCAGGAAACCTGCCATCAAGCTAAGGAAGGAGCGCGCGCACCTTGACGTGTACAGGCTATAGGCAGCAGCAACCTATTGTTGAAAAGGAGTTTTCGTTTTGTAGCATATGTTGTTCTGATTCATTATACACTGGCAAAAACACTGCTTTATGTGCTATTCTATTTTGAAATGTTTATGCAGGCTGAACAGCGCGCGTAAACAGTAGGCTATAAGCGTAAAGAGCAAGCAGGCATCTTCTACTAAGCAAAAAAACAACATGGGTTACAAAAGCGCTCATAGGCATAGACTTTATGAAATAAATTGATTCTAATTATTTGTCAATCAATGATAAACAATGTACTATGGGTCTATTACAGAGAGCAGAAGCACGCCTAATTGAGTCAATAAAATATGAGTAGACCAAGACCAAAATGAGAAGGGATCAATACGCTCACAAAAGTTACAGCGCGCCCCAAGGTCACACAATGAAGGCCAGCGACATTTCATTATAGCTACCTCTGCCAAACATTTGGGCTTCTGGCAGAAGCATGTAGCCTAATAAACATGTCTATTTGTGTAAATAAATAACAACAATCATACGTGTATTCATTTTCGGGTAGCTTACTCTAGGGTTTGGAGGAATTTCATAGAACAAGTGGTTTACATTAAATGCGCCCTGAAATGGAATCTAGATGGTTCATCACCTGAACCCCGACACCCCCCTCCGTCTTTGGGGTGATTAGGGGACAAAAGCGCTCTCCCAGTCCCGTTATGGTAGTCAGTCAAGCAGAACGGGCTATGCAAATGGCTAAGAAAAGCGAGAAGATGGCGAACAGAGCTCCCAATTGTTGGTCAGATTTCACAGCACAACGCAGCTGCACCTCGCCGGTTGCCTTGGACACTCCTATTTGCGAAACAACACAGCACAGACCCAGAGAA
>NC_085868.1:47864691-47879691 GCF_034702125.1 Engraulis encrasicolus | reverse complement strand
TAGACTACAGGAGCCTCTCCCAGGGGGGGAAAAAACGGGGGAGTTATCAGTCACTCACAGAACTCAATGGCACCACCCCCCACCCCCAAAGACGCATTAGTGTGAACTGCCCCCCCCCACACCCATCCCTCCCTCCTTCCTTCTCTTCTTCTTCCTCTCTCACCCCCTCACCCCTTCTCTCTTTCTTACCCTTCTCCCCCACAACACCACATCTCTCTCTCCCTCACAGTAAATTCTGCAGTGCTCAGTTAACACTTAGAGAGTTGATTTGACATAATTTGGACTCAGATTAACTCTCTAAGTGTTGAATTAACACCGCAACATTTAATATGCTCTCTCTCCACATGCAGCCAACATCAAGTACATAGTTGTTGTTTTGATTTTTTTTTGTGGCATCTCTAAATTCCCAGCGTTGCTAAGGTGCTTTGGCGAAAGGATTAGCCATCGCTGGCTGAGATGAGCAAGCCTTGCAGATTTCCCAGCTGCAAGATGAGGACAAAGAGGGAAGGAGGGAAGGAAGGAAGGAAGGAAGGAAGGAAGGAAGGAAGGAAGGAGGGAAGGAGGGAGGGGAGGAAATAATAAGATGAGAGAAGAAGAGGTGAGGAGAAAGAGTAAAAGGAAAGAGGGCACGAAAGCAAGCACATCATGAGAGGAGAGGAGGAGAAGAAGGAAGGATGACAAAATAAAAGAAAAGAAGTGGAGGGCAGAAGCAAGAGATGAGAAAAGGAGGAGAGGAGGAGGAGGAGGAGGAGGAGGAGGAGGAGGATGTGAGGTAAGAACAGGTTGTACAAACATGACCTGAGAGAGAAGGACCTGAGGAAGAGGCCGACACAGGAATTATGGCAGAAGAGGAGAGAGCCTTTATCTTAGCAGGCACATCCTACAAGGGCTGTAACTCTTTCTTTCTTTCTTTCTTTCTTTCTTTCTTTCTTTCTTTCTTTCTTTCTTTCTTTCTTTCTTTCTTTCTTTCTTTCGTTCTTTCTTTCTTTCTTTCTTTCGTTCTTTCGTTCTTTCTTCTCTCCCCTCTATACAGTTTCTTGGGAACGCTCACTCACTCACTCACTCTCTCTCTCTCTCTCTCTCTCTCTCTCTCTCTCTCTCTCTCTCTCTCTCTCTCTCTCTCTCTCTCTCTCTCTCTCTCTCTCTCTCTCTCTCTCTCTCTTTCTCTCACACGCACGCACGCGCACACACACACACACACACACACACACACACACACACACACACACACACACACACACACACACACACACACACACACACACACACACACACACACACACACACACACACACCTTCATGATGTATTCCAGTTCCAGCATTTGAGATTTGACTTGCTTCCTTCCCCTGTCTCTCACTCTCACTTATCCTCTCCTCATATCTTTTCGTCGTTGGATTCTTGCCCGTTTCTCTTTCGCTGTCTTGAATCCATCTGACTACTTGTCTCTCTCTCTCTCTCTCTCTCTCTCTTTCTCTCTCTCTCTCTCTCTCTCTCTCTCTCTCTCTCTCTCTCTCTCTCTCTCTCTCTCTCTCTCTCTCTCTCTCTCTCGCTCTGCTCCATCTGTCTCCCTACTGTAACACACTCTCTCTGTCTGTCTCTCTCTCTCTCTACCATACACACACACACACACGCAGACACACCCCTCCCCCTCTGTCTCCATCCCTATCAATCTATCTCCCCGTCTCTCTCCTGTCTTCCCTGCCTATTGTTGTGTCCCTTGTGGTCGAGAGTGGGGCGAACACGACACCTGTGCCTCGGGCAGTTGGCATTGTGAGCTTTGGTTAAATGTGTGCAAACATCGCTACTCTTTATTGTGACTGGGTATAAATAAAGCCATCTTGGGTTTCAATGTTTGTTTCGTGTCGCATGGATGGATGCCCCCCGGGTCATCCAAGTGGATATAGATAAACAAACAAACTAAGTAAACAACTAAATAAAAACAGGTCCTACAAAGTGCTTTTAGGGGCCTCCTCCTGTTTAGAGTGTCATTCACAGACACGTCGTTATTCACAACCAGGGGTGAGTTTCTCGAAACCAAAGTTGCTTACTACATTAGCTACTTTGTTGCTTTCAATGCATTTTCCCATTGGCAACTACCGAAGTTGCTAACAGGCTAACAACTTCCCTTTTGAGAAACTCACCCCAGGTGTGTAGTGGGAAAAGCACAGTTGGGTCAACTCAAAATGGATCCTCTGTGCATTCAAGAACATGCCCCAGGGCAGACTCCTGACATGATGTTTAGTTTAGTTTAGTTTAGTTTGTGAGTGTGTGTTTGTGTGTGTGTGTACTCGTTATTTCCTCTTTATTTAAAAAAACTAAATAAATAAATAAGTAACCCCTCTTTGCAATTGCACTTGTTGTTCTGTATATCTCCTGTGCACTTTGTATTTGCTTGTGATGTTGGCTTGATTATGTCCTCTTTTGAAAGTCGCTTTGGTTATAAAGCGTCTGCCTAATGCAATGTAATGTAATGTAATGTAGTGGGATTTAAAATGTGTCAAGATTTCACTCTATATTGGTAAGACAATGAACTCGGGGAAATCAGTATACATCTCTGTGAACAACCTTAGCTCAAAAATGACTGGCACTGTCAAGACCCTATCTAAAGTTTGCACACACATAATGCACAACACCTTGGGCTGAGTCTTATGGGATGTTCATGTCCAAGTCTATAGTCTCTCTCTCTCTCTCTCTCTCTCTCTCTCTCTCTCTCTCTCTCTCTCTCTCTCTCTCTCTCTCTCTCTCTCTCTCTCTCTCTCTCTCTGGCTGTACCTCTTCCAGCCTTCAGGTGTCCGGTTCACTCCGGGATCGAAACAGGATCCGGGCTGTTTGTAAAAAAAACTTGACACAATGAACTTGACAGACAGCCAGATTTCTCCTCCTCCTCCTCCTCCTCCTCCTCCTCCTCCTCCTCAGTCCCGTTTAGGGTTACTGTGATCTCATTATTATGCTTGAAAGGGGACAAGTAATGGAATCTGGGGTGGCTGGCTTGGCTGTTGTGGTGGCCTTTTTTCCTGAAGACAACAGACTCCCTCTCTGCCATTATTCCCTGCTTGCCTTGATTACCTGAACTGCCAGCGCAGGCTGGGTCGGGTCGGTGCCTGGACGGGCGGCTTCCATTTCAGGCCACTTATCTGGGCAGAAATAATCATCTGATCAGCCTGACAGGACTCACCCAGCCAGCCTCCTGCTTGCCTGACGTGGCAGTGGTGGGCACACAAAACCATCACACACACACACACACACACACACACACACACACACACACACACACACACACACACACACACACACACACACACACACACACACACACACACACACACACACACACACACACACACACACACACACACACACACACACATGTGCACGGACACACACACAAGCAAAGAGTTAACACTGACAGCTGTTGAGCAGACACACGTACACACACTAACAAATTTACACACTCACAAATGCACACACACACACACACACACACACACACACACACACACACACACACACACACACACACACACACACACACACACACACACACACACACACACACACACACACACACACACACACACACACACACACACACACACACACAATTGTTTTTTTTATCATGATACGGTACATCTAACCTCAGAAGATGAGGTGCTAAAGCAATAAGATGAGTGCATATCTTTCTACATGAAAATAAATCGAACAAATAGAGACTAAATAAGTGAGCATTTTCTTGAACTTAAATGCAAACAATTGATATAGGCCTACAAGGGCAAACAGCTAAATATAGTCTACTCTGACGTGTCATACTAAGGAATAAGTTACCTGCCAAATTGGCTAGTGGCAATGAAATTATTTTAAGTCAAAGCCCTCTCTCTCTGTCACACACACACACACACACACACACACACACACACACACACACACACACACACACACACACACACACACACACACACACACACACACACACACACACACACACACAGAGCGGCAGATAGAGCGTAAAACAGAGTGTATGCACAAAAGATCCGTTTATAGTAGGCTACTATACAATAAAGCTCCATTGTGGTGAACTGAAAGCAAGCAAGGTGAATCCAGAGAAAAGGAAACAAGAGGAACAACATGCTGTGAAGATGGAGAAGGGCAGACGCAGATGTCACGACATGGAGTAAATGTTGTCAAAATCTGAAGGTCCCCCAGAGAATCCTCTGTTGGATGATAACAATTCAAACATCAATACATCAAATGATACATTCACAATGGGCCAATAAACGGCTGTTTGCAATCATAAATCACACCTCCGACAAAATGTAATAGGCGGTCTCCAGACCATCTCTCACTTGTGATATGGTGTGGTGTGAACCAAGGAAAAGACCCTGAGTGCGTCTTAATATGCGACCTTGCCTCCTCCACTTGCGCTTGTCTCCTCGTCCCGCCTCCTGGCCCTTCCTCCGTGGAGAAAACGATTAAGTTTCCCAGCTGTCAGCCTAGCCACAACGACTTTTGAGGGACTGTTTTTCATTCACCATCCCAATTGCAAATGAGAAAAAGACTCTACAATTGAGCTTTTGCAAGATATTGAAATATAATGCTGTTGTCAGTGATGTCATCATGACGAGAAGCAAGTGGTGGAGGCAAGTGGAGGAGGCAAGGTCGCATATTGCAACGCACACCATGTGTGCCTGTTTGTTGGTGTGTCTGCCTGCAGTGCTTTGGGTTGCCTGCGGGTGGCGCCAACATCATGTGTGCACTAGCATTGGCAAGGGGGCCAGGCTGGCCACTTTGATTGCTCTTGTTTTTACAGTGCACAGCAGAGACGAGGAGGAGGGATGGATGGAAAAAACAGGAAGGGAAGAGAAAAAGGAGGTGGTGGAGGAGGTGAATAGGAGGGAGGAAGAGGAGGAGAAGAGAGGAGTTGTTGAATAGATGGAAGTGGAGATGGAGGTGAAAGCAGGTGAAGGAAAGCCTGGCTGCAGCTCCAACTCCACAGGGGGGTTTGACATATTGACCACATTTAGAGGCAGCCATTTCCTTAGACCTTTTCTCTTTCCTTTTCTCCCCCTCTCCGTCGCTAACTCTTTCTCCCTCCCTCCCTCTCTTTCTCTCTCTTGCTGTCCCCCTGTCACTGTCCTGCACTTTCTTTCTTTCTTTCTTTCTGTCTGTCACTCTCCTCGTCCCCTCATCTGCCCCCTTACCAGAGAGAGTAGAGAGAGAGAGGTTCCATTGGCCCATTGTTTCCTGGTTCTATTATGGCCCCCCTTAGGCAGACCTAGGCAGACCTAGGGACTGTTCTATTCATTGTAGGAGCATTATGACACGCCCCTTTAGGCAGACCGGAACCTGGTCGCGTTAGGTGCCCATAGAAACCTATTATGTTGGCATATCTCTATAGAATATCTCTGCCCTTACTCTGTTCCTCTACTTTTCTACCCCCCCCCCCTTTCATATGGCCCCTCTTCTCTTTACCCCTCAATGCCCCTCACTCTCCTTCACCATCTCTCTCCCTCGTTCCACCTCTCTCTCTCTCTCCACCTCTCTCTCTCTCCTCTCTCTCTCACCCTCCATTTCTCTGTCTGTCTGCCTCTCTCTCTCGCCACCTCTCTCTCTCTCTCTCTCTCTCTCTCTCTCTCTCTCTCTCTCTCTCCATGTCTCTGTCTGTCTGCCTCTCTCTCTTTCTCTCTCTCTCCCTCATTCTCTCTCTCTCTCTCTCTCTCTCTCTCTCTCTCTCTCTCTCTCACCCCTGCCCTACTCCCATCCTTTCTCTCTGCCTCCCCCACTCTCTCTCTCTCTCGCTCTCTCTCTCTCTCTCTCTCTCTCTCTCTCTCTCTCTCTCTCTCTCTCTCTCTCTCTCTCTCTCTCTCTCTCTCTCTCTCTCTCTCTCTCTCTCTCTTCACCCCCTCCCCCCTCCCCCCTCCACTCCTCCTCTCAGGACACTGAACAATAGCTCTCCTCCTGTGGTGCCCCTCTCTCAGCTCCCCAGGGCCCCAGCCTGCTCCTCAGACCCCCGCCACTGGAGAGCACTCATCTGCCCCTGTGGAGACCAGGCCTTCCTTCTATCCATCCATCTATCCTATTCTATCACTCCATCTATCCATCCATCCATCCATCCATCTTTCCATCCAGGTCACACTCTGTCTCTCTCTTTCTGTCTGTGTGTCAGTGTGTGTGTCTGTCTGTCTATCTCTCTCTCTCTCTCTCTCTCTCTCTCTCTCTCTCTCTCTCTCTCTCTCTCTCTCTCCCTCTCTCTCGCTCTCTTTCACTTTCTCTCTCTCCCCCTCTCTCTCCTTCTTTCTCCCTCTCTCTCTCCTTTCTATCTCCTGTCTCTCATCCACTGACTCTTGTCATTCTCTTTCGCAGCAGGCCCCCGCTCCCACCTCTCACTTTCTCTACTTTCCTCAGCCCTTGATCCATCCATCTATCCATTTATCTTTGCATCCATCTATCTATCCATCTAGCCATCTGTCCGTCCCTCTATCCAGGTCGGCCCAGGAAGGGGCCCCCTAAGTGCTCTCTGAACAGGGTCGAGAGTGACATTTGGACAAGTTTGAACCTCTGGCCCTCGCTCTCTAAATGAGGCAGAGTTGAATAGAAGAAGGATGAGGAGACAGTATGTGGTGCAGGGAAGGCATCAGCCGGAGTATGGCTGGGCTGTCTTTTCATGTACACTTAAGAAATGTTTAAAGGCACAGTATGTAATATTATTAGTAGTTTACTTCCAGAATCCATGATGTCCATTCACAAACGTTATCATTTTCATGAGATTTTTCCACCACCATTAATTTGAAAAACGAAAGAAATTATGGGATTCCTCTGAACATAGCCATACCACCAAATTCAGTTAGTACTGTATTTATTTTAGCACAGAAATTGCATTCAGAAATTCATGTCTTGTCTTTCTTGACTGTAATGGATCTGAGAGAGAGAAGTTGTAATCACCACCACTATAGGCCTACTGAAACCACCAGTGCCCTTTTCTCCCAGTTAAATGGACAACTAATTGGACTCAGTGTGTTGCTCAATATTATTCACAGCCATCGAAAACCTTGTTTGCCATCATTGTGAATTTCTGTTTTTTTATCTTTCTTTTTCAAAGGTTTCTGTATTGTATTTTAGATCATCGATGTCTTGAATGTGCGTGTGTGTTTCACTCTCCCATTAATCCGACGTTCAGTTTTGACTCTAATGAGATTTGTAAATAGCCAATCATGAGGAACAAGCCATTTGTGATCTCGCCCAATGACTGTTTAGTTTTCTCATTACCATCATTCACTTTTCACTCTACTCTCCCAAAACTCTTTTTCTTCTGTGTCCATCCCACTGTCTCTGTGTCTCTGTGTCTCTGTCTCTGTCTCTGTCTCTCTCTCTCTCTCTCTCTCTCTCTCTCTCTCTCTCTCTCTCTCTCTCTCTCTCTCTCACACACACACACACACACACACACACACACACACACACACACACACACACACACACACACACACACACACACACACACACACACACACACACACACACACACACACACACACACTCACTCCCACCCAAGCGTTGGCGTTCCTCCATTAGTGAGTGGGGGTGCATGGGTGACTAGAAACTTGGACGGCTATGAAACGATTTCACAGGAACTTTGCACAGGGGAAACTAGTGGTGGAGCCAGTGCTTGTCTTTTGTGTCAGCTGCAGTCACCTCTGTGCCCACTACACTCTCTCTCTCTCTCTCTCTCTCTCTCTCTCTCTCTCTCTCTCTCTCTCTCTCTCTCTCTATCTCTCTCTCTCTCTCTCTCTCTCTCTCTCTCTCTCTCTCTCTCTCTCTCTCTCTCTCTCCCTCTCTCCATCTCTCACTTCCTGTATCTTTTTCTTTCTCATTTCTCATTCTACTTGTTCTCTCGCTCCATCCCCTCTCTCCTTTCTCTCGTTCTGCCTCTGTCTCTTTTCTCAGTCTCTCCCAACCTTTCTCATTTTGTCTCTCCTTCTCTCAAATCATTACATTTCTCTCTCCCATTTCTCTCTCCCCCCATCCTCTGTTTTTTTCCTCTTACCCCCCTCCCCCTCTTCCTTTTCGTCCCTTCACCCATGTTTGGTGGCATGGCATGGGCACCCAACAAAGTCAGCCAGCCCCATCCCCCTCCCTCTCTTCTCCCTTTCTTTCCCTCTCTCAAAACTCTCTCTTTTTTTATCTTCATTTCTTCCTCCCTTCACAGCGTTTTGTGGCGTGGCAAAGGCTGTCCTGTCAGCCCAACCAGCCAGCAACAGCACTGAACTTTTGCGGTGTTGTTTAATTACACCGTAATTACACCACAATAACACTTACACAGTAAAATCAATATTATGGGTGGTATATTAGACTCTCTTAGAGGTGAATTACTGTGTAACACTGCAAGTGTACCTTGTGCTCAGAACACCATACTGGCCAGAGCAGCACGGGTGGCACTGGGAGAGAGAGAGAGAGAGAGAGAGAGAGAGAGAGAGAGAGAGAGAGAGAGAGAGAGAGAGAGAGAGAGAGAGAGAGAGAGAGAGAGAGAGAGAGAGAGAGAGAGAGAGAGAGACTGGGCAGGAAAAGGAAGCCTTTGAATGGAGCCAATACTTCGGCAAGGGAACACTGGGACAAGCATTTGACTTTGGTAAACAACAAAACAGAACAGTTGAACTGCCAGGGACTAACCTTTTGACTAATCCACTCACTAAATGCACAAAGAGTGGAGCAGAAAACAGAAAATTCACTCAGCTGTGTCCTGCGCTCCCCCTAACAAAGGTCTAGTTACAGGTGTAGAAGGCCTGCCTGCCTGCCTGCCTGCCTGCCTGCCCGCCTGCCTGCCTGCTTGCTTGCTTGCTTGCCTGCCTGCCTGCCTGCCTGCCTGCCTGCTTGCTTGCCTGCTTACTTGCCTGCCTGCCTGCCTGCCTGCTTGCCTGTTTGCTTGTTTGCCTGCCTGTCTGTCTGCCTGCCAGTCTGCCTGCTTGCCTGCCTGCCTGCCTGCCTGCCTGCCTACCTGCCTGCTTGCTTGCCTGCCTGCCTGTTTACCTGCCTGCCTGCCTGTTTGCCTGTTTGCCTGCCTGCCTGTCTATCTGTCTGCCGGTCTGTCTGCCTGCCCTGCCTACTTGCTTGCCTGCCCTGCCTGCTTGCCTGCCTGCCTGCCTGCCTGCCTGCTTGCCTGCTTGCCTGCCTGCCTGCCTGCCTGCCTGCCTGCCTGCCTGCCTGCTTGCCTGCTTGCCTGCCTGCCTGCCTGCCTGCCTGCCTGCCTGCCTGCTTGCTTGCCTGCCTGCCTGCCTGCCTGCCTGCCTGCCTGCCTGCCTGCCTGCCTGCCTGCTTGCCTGCCTGCCTGCCTGCCTGCTTGCTTGCCTGCCTGTCTGTCTGCATGCTTGCCTGCCTGCCTGCTTGTTTGCCTGCCTGCCTGCCTGTCTGCCTGCTTTCTTGCCTGCCAGCCTGCCTGCCTGCCTGCCTGCTTGCTTGCCCGCCTGCCTGCCTGCCTGCCTGCCTGTCTGCCTGCCTGCCTGCTTGTTTGCTTGCTTGCCTGTCTTAACAAATACACTGCTGTGAGGCAGTCTCATTTTTTCTCCACAATTTACCACAGGCTTTCCACACAGACAGCTGGGTGTAGAGTTGCAGTCACTTCACTCTGTGTGAGTTGGTCTTTAAGTAGTTTCAAACCCATTCACAGTGTTACCTGTCCTTGGATAGATGAACATACGTATTTGACGAATATTGTATCCAGGGCCGCTGACAGCTTTGGCTGGGCCCAGGACAAAGTAATCTCAATGGGGCCCCCCATTTACTACATGCAATGTAATGAAAACCCAATTCTGTGCCCTCTCCCTTGGCCCGAGACAACAGGCCCCTTTGAAGGACTAAACTGGAAAAGGTTCTCTCACACAAATGACTTGGAAAACTGATGAATGAATGAACACAGTAAATGTTGCAGTGTTAATTTAACACTTTCATTTAAGTTCATTTAAGTCCAAATGATGTCAAATCAACTCTCTAAGTGTTAAATGAGCACTGCAGAATTTACTGCGAATGAATGAATGAATGAATGAATGAATGAATGAATGAATGAATGAATGAATGAATGAATGATTATTTAATGACCACACCAGGTCTGTCTCAAGCAACTTCTGACTGAGGGAGCAAGCCTTGAGATGGGGAAGTCTTGAGACGGAGGTGACATCTTTTGCATACTGTAGCTTACTAAAACATACAGAGACAAAGTGATCAATTAGTCTCAGCGGAGGGTGCTACCTCATCAGCAGAGGGGGCGTCACCCCTTTCGCATTTTCGCTGTCACGGAACAGAAACGTTCAGACCATTGTTTTAGTCTAATTTTTTCAGGTTTTTCATAAATGACTACTACTTTGTGGAAGAGAACATCCCATCCACCTGTTAATTGGTACCAGTACCAGTCCATCCTGTCACAAGTCTAACTGGGGATCCAAAATGATTACCAGCAGGGCTGGCGGTCACTGGCGATCACTGTATGGACCCCATTCTTTTAAGCTCTTTCAGCTCTGTCCAAAGTAATACACCAAATGCCAAAGGCCAGTGTAAGAAGTAAAAAACTGGTAAAGCAGTCAAAAACTGAAAAATGATACTTTGTGGTACAGAACGTCACATCCAGATGCACATGTACCAGCTCAAGCCATCATAAATCCATCAAGAAACCTCAAGTCATCATTGAAAGGAGGACGCCATGTCTCCCTTGATAGATGGCAATCACGGCTCAAACAGGTGGATCCCCTTGGTTTGACCTCTTATTTTTTTCATCCTAGTCATGTGCCCCCTCTTCTCCCCGTCCCGATGCTTTTAGCCTTTTAGTGGGCCAGGGCTGGCAGCACTGCACTGGTAATGGACTACTCCTCTCTGCAGGGGACGTAGAGAAGAGGCCGCCACAAGTCACAAGTGAACAGTACATGACGTGTGAACCCAAAGTGGCCCAGACTACTTGGACTGCACCCCTTTCCCTTCTCGACAACCTTTTGCTCTCCCCCTCTGTATGTTTCAGAATATGTCTCTCAAGTTTTTACAGGTTGTGAAGTTAGTTAGTGTTCCTGTGCCTGTGGACTTAACAGCTTGCTGATGTAGCCCCTTAATGCACGCTGGATCTCCAGTGGCACGCTGTAATAGTCATTGAAAAGTTAAGTGCCACAGTGCTACAATATTATAACATAACACAGGGCCTTTATTACCATTCTGGGGTCCGTTTCTCGAAAGCGTTTTTGCTATTGTCGTTAGCAAAGTCCTTCGTAAGAGCGACTCAACTCTCTCTCGACAGCGACACTCACCACTAAATCCAAGGGAACGGTAAGACGGTCTTAAGATGGTCTTAAGACGGTTAGCAACGACAAGAATCGAGAAACGGACCCCTGGTAAAAGCAAATTCATAATGCAGTGTCCTAATGGATTAATGTCACTGTCTCCGCCATCCCTCCAAATTCTGTAATAACTCCTTTTCTCTTGTGTTCTTCCTCCCATTCCGCTCTTCTTCCTCCATTCTTCTGTCCTTTTCTACAGCGTCCCTATCTGAGTCCAGGAGGAGGACGAGAGACTGAATGTTGCCAAGAGAAATGAGATGACAACACAACTACTGGGACCTATTTCCAGAGATCTACCTGTACATATACCCTTTATGAAAATAAACATAACACATAGGTTTATAGGCATGTTCAACATTTTATTTGGAAGATTTGATATTCCAGGTGAAAAGTGAAGAGCTGTTAGTTATTCCTTCCTAGTTGTTAACCACACATTTGCTGTCAGAATCAAAAACAAGTAATGTAATAATGTAGGTCCTTGTAGGCCTATGTAATTATCTTGGTTCAGAAGTCTCTCCTGTATTTGATACTTCACACGCGGTAACACTGCCCCCTCTGGACTGGCATGGTCCCCAGGGCAAAAGGGGTCTGAGGCATTCAACAGGAGCAGACCTATTACAAACTGTACATTACCATTACATAAGTATGACCAGTCAACAAAAGTCTTTCAAGGATAAAGATCTATAAAGGAACCTCAGTGTCTATGAAATCTAACCGCTTTGTTGCTTTCTTTAAGCCTAATCCGACGTCATCATCTCATTCAAACCAAACAACAAAAAAGTCCTTGGAGGACAAAAAGAAAGAATATATGAGAGAGGCCCCAGAAACTACCTCAATTACACCAATTGGAAATATTATCCGGGCCGATGGAAAGGAAATGCTCTTAATGCCTTTGCCCCTAATAAGTGTTTGCATTTGATCTGTAATGTGGTGATTAACTCAGGCGACGCCATAGAACTTTAGTTGTTGTTCCTGTTTAACTGGGCCGATGGGCTGCCAAGATAATCTGTAAACATTTCTGTTGAGTGGTGGCACTCTACTCTAATTAGTGGGCTGGATGCTAGATTAGGCCTAGTAATTAATTGATTAGACGTCTATGTGGGAGCCGGGGGTAGGTATATCAGTTCAATCTAGAAACAGTGGTATACACTGCTCTAACACACACACGGGCACGCACGCACACATGCATGCATGCACGCATGCACGTACACACGTATGCACGCATGCACGCATGCACGCACACATCCACTATCTGACAACACAGCACTGGAAAACTAGTGGCTGAGGCTGGGAACCAGTTCAAATTGTTGTCCCCCCACCACCCACCCCCCTCGCTGTCTCCCTCTCTCTGAAGTCAGGTGTTTGGTGTGGCATATGTCAACGGCGACGTCTTACCTGTCTAAGTAGGTAGGCTATCCCGGCAGGTATCCCTGCCTGCCTGCCTGCCTGCCTACTGTCCTGGGAGTCAGCCAAGCGATGTCAATTAGGCCGTAAACCTACGCCACAGTGCACTCGGGGCTGTAACAGGCCTATACTGTATCATGTTCTAGGCCCCCCTGCAGAGAGGGAGAGAGAGAGAGAGAGAGAGAGAAACAGAGAAACAGAGAGAGAGAGAGATGGAGAAAGAGCGACAGAGAGTGACAGAAAGAGGGAGAGAGAGAGAGAGAGAGAGAAAGAGAGAAAGAGAGAGAGAGAGAGAGAGAGAGAGAGAGGGAGAGAAAGTGCCAGAGAGAGAGAGAGAGAGAGGAAGGCGAGTGCATCTGTCCGGCACCGGGGACGGGCGACAGCGTTTACATGGCTTGGACAGGGCTCATGTTCGGTCGTCTTTCCGCTGTACCGTGATAAAGCCGCACGACACGTTACATTACATACAAGCAGGCCGGAAAGGCGAGCCAGGTGAGCCAGCATGGCTCCTCAGCTCCTGTTGCCCTGCCACCCCCACTAACATCACCTCTTACTCACCACCAGCACCGCAAGCTGTAGGCCCGCCATCGGGGGTGGTGGGGGCAAGGGGGTCAGTTGTCCCGGGCCCAGGTGAGCCAGCATGGCTACTCAGCTCCTGTTGCCCTGCCACCCCCACTAACATCACCTCTTACTCACCACCAGCACCGCAAGCTGTAGGCCCGCCATCGGGTCAGTTGTCCCGGGCCCAGGTGAGCCAGCATGGCTCCTCAGCTCCTGTTGCCCTGCCACCCCCACTAACATCACCTCTCTCTCACCACCAGCACCGCAAGCTGTAGGCCCGCCATCGGGGGTGGTGGGGGACAAGGGGGTCAGTTGTCCCGGGCCCAGGTGAGCCAAGCCATGCAGGCTACTACTCAGTGCCTGTTGTTCAATGTAGCGCCGAGCGTTAGCCACTTCAAAGGGATGACGGAGGCAGCAGATACAGTTACCGGTTTCTTTTTATTTCCCTGCTCTCTCACACTCTAAAACGGGCAAAAGGAGGTGTCCCACAGAAAATAATAAACACTACTCAGTCACTAATCTAAAACACTCGTACCCACACTCGCACACGTCTACACTCAAATTAGTTTCTCTCAGTTCAGGCCCGGCAACAGGGGGGTACAAAGGGGTATGTTGTCCCTGGCCCAGGTAGATAGGGGGGCCCATAATTGTGTCCCCATTACATTGTGTGTATTGGATAGGGGGCCCTTTCGGATAACTTTGTCCTGGGCCCAGCGAAACCTGTCAGCTGCCTTGGCTGTAGGCCCACCATCGGGGGTGGTGGGGGACAAGGGGGTCAGTTGTCCCGGGCCCAGGTGAGCCAGGCAGCAGTGTTGCCAGATTGGGCTGTTTCCCGCCCAATTGGGCTGCTTAGGATGGCCCTGTGCGGGTAAAAATGGCATTTAGCGGAAAAACCTGCCCAATTTTTGCCATAGAAATCAATAGAATTGGGCGGGATTTTGTGCTTCTAGGCGGGTTTTGAGCATTTTTTGGGCTGGAAATTATCAGCCTCATCTGGCAACCCTGCCAGGCAGGCTACTACTCAGTGCCTGTTGTTCTGGTCTCCCACTAACATCACCTCTGTCTCTCACTCCTCACTGATAGCACCATCGCTTACCTGTTTTCTCTCCACAAACACATTAACAAACAATCAAAACAAAAAAATGAATGCTCTCTCACCGCCATTCAGTTCCAGTTTCGCTGCTCTCCCACTAACTCCTATCACCTCTCATCACACCTCCGGGGTTGCCAGGTTGGCTGGAATATTTGGATGGAAATCATCGGTCACATCTGGCAACCCGACACTCGCTTGCTTTCTCTGTAGTACAAACAAACAAACAAGCAATCTCTCTCTCTCTCTCTCTCTCTCTCTCTCTCTCTCTCTCTCTCTCTCTCTCTCTCTCTCTCTCTTTCTCTGCTCTCTCTCTCTCTCTCTCTCTCTCTCTCTCTCTCTCCCCCTCTCTCTCTCTCTCTTTCTCTCTCTCTCTCTCTCTCTCTCTCTCCCAGTGCCACCCGTGCTGCTCTGGCCAGTATGGTGTTCTGAGCACAAGGTACACTTGAAGTGTTACACAGTAATTCACCTCTAAGAGAGTCTAATATACCACCCATAATATTGATTTTGCTGTTTAAGTGTTGAATTAAACAACACCGCAAAAGTTCAGTGCTGTTGCTGGCTGGTTGGGCTGACAGGACAGCCCTTTGCCACGCCACAAAACGCTGTGAAGGGAGGAAGAAATGAAGATAAAAAAGAGAGAG
>NC_085868.1:47822191-47854691 GCF_034702125.1 Engraulis encrasicolus | reverse complement strand
GGGCCAGTGCAATTTGGAGTGTTCTGTATGGTACTAAAATGAGTGTAACAATTTTCGTAAGCGTGCTTGTGCATGTGTGTTATTATGATTCTATTTTGAAGACTTTGCTACATTATTCTTTCTTGCTCTCTGTTTATGTCGTGCCTTCTGTATCTTCTGTTTGTGTGTGGTTGTGTGTGTGTTTGTATTGAAGTTTCTGTGAGACTTGAAATAGGACTTGGATAATTGTCTTGCCGGAGCTATAGCACCCAGAATTTCTATTACAACTCTATTACAGCACAGAAAAGCTCAGCCATATTCCACAATTTTTAACGCAAGACAGGGGCCCCACTATAAGTCTGTTCATAAGAATGGCAATGACGAAGTTGTTATATCTTACTAAACACTCTGTAATGTCGTAGTAGTGTGGTATGGTAAGTAGTGGGGAACACCATTTTTTTCCACAATCCCCTCGCCCCTCTGTTCACCTTGAGTCACAGGGGTCCATGGTGACAGCCACAATGACCGGCCTTAGTCAGATGACAATGACAATGACATCCCTAAGCCCTTTCACAGAGCACAAAATGGTCTCATACAAAGATGCGGGTCTTGCCCTTCTCTCTATTATAGGTAGGTAAGTGGCTGACAATTTGGTTCACAAAAAGAATTTCTGGTTTTGGATATGAAGTCTCCAAGGCTTTGAGGAGAACAGAACTGTGCAAGTACACATGAAGTATATAAGAATCAAACAGAGCTTTTGTTATTTTAATTCTGTATGTGTTGCTTTTTCAAAATGATGCGCTTATATGTCTGTGAGAGGAAATGATGTGACAGATGACTGCAAATAAAGATGAAACCGTGTTTTGTCAGTTGTGAGGTTTCTTATTTAGGACAGTGGTGTCAAACGGAAATTCACAGTGAATTAAATTAAAATCGAGGATAAATCTGGGCCTTTTCTTCAAAATGCTCTGAAATTGTGCATGAACACACAATATACCTGAAGGCAAACCCAAAGGCACACATTTCCTCCCTCATCATACTGTATCTCTATATTAATGCTAGATGTGGACCAACTTTAAAACACATGTGAAATAATCTTGTGGGCCAAATGAACTGACACCACGGGCCTGATTAGGCCCCAGGCCTGAGCTTGACATCCCTGGTTTAGTATGATGCGGCTAGAGCCCTTGGGTGATGGCATCATCGCCGCTGTACTGATTGACCCATCACTGTGTTGTAATGTTTGGTTTTCGACTGTATGACAGACACAAGGTATCAGGACTCGCCTGGGACCAACAAAGCCCAGGCATTTACATGTAAGGCTACAAGAAATCCAGCAGCATCGGCCCCTGGGGACCATCGGCCCACCGGAAAATGCCCTGTATGCCAGTTTCCCAGTCCAGGCCAGCAAGATATGCTGGTTTACCACATGCCTTCAGGTGAAGTTCCGGCAAAGCACAGTCAAGTTGATGGTTACATCAAACAGCGCACAAGGTGTTACAGACACTGAGATGGGTGTTGGCAGACGTTTGTACTGAGATAGATTCTTTCTGAACTTGTAATAAAGATAGCACATTGAACACAAAAACATACGTTTGCCGCAAGGCCCTTGTCACAGTGGGTTGATACAGTCTGATTTCTTTCTCAAAAGACAACACTTGTGATTGATTGTGTAAATAATTGCCCTACAAAAATAAATCTTTCTGCCTCTTAAACTGGTAGTGATTCCTTTTGACACGATGCATAAAAATAATCCTCTGTCAAAAACCTCACCATAAAAAATGTACATCTTTAAAATATCTTTTTTTCCCCCACCCCCTTCACCCCACCCTGTCATCAAAACAGCGGTAAATGTAAAACACGTTGGAGTCGAATGCCCCTGGCACATGGAAGCCATTCAATTTTTTTTCTTTCTTTTTTTTGAAATTGGGACGTCTAATTGGATTAGGCAAGTCATGATTCTAATAAAGTGGCTGGGAAGAAGTGATGGGAGTCGCCCGAGGTGAGAGGTGCATTTAAAAGAGCGTTCGTTGTTGTTATTATTATTATTATGGGGCTTGTGTCTCTCCTCATGTGCCCTATTCTATTTTTTCTCACTACGTGACAGGGAGATGTTGTAATTCTCTTCATTAGGTCCTCGTTGGTGTGTCTCTTCCTCGGAGCTTCCATTTTATATCCCTTTTCAAATAGCGGAGCTGAAAAGAGCAGAGTGGATGTATTTGACATAGCCTACACACGGTTATACCAGAGATATTCTATAGAGATATGCCAACATAATAGGTTTCTATGGGCACCTGACGCGTCCAGGTTCCGGTCTGCCTAAAGGGGCGTGTCATAATGCTCCTACAATGAATAGAACAGTACTTAGGTCTGCCTAGGTCTGCCTTAGGGGGGGCCATAATAGAACCAGGAAACAATGGGCCAATGGAACCTCTCTCTCTCTACTCTCTCTGGTTATAACATACACAATTAACAGTGGAATGGAGAGGGGTTAGCTCTATGGCTGGGCTGAGAAAAAAAGATCCTTTGAAGCAATGCTAAGAGAATTCAATGAATAAATGTATAGGCTACTATTAATTATACACTGTTAGAATGACACAAATTAATAGACTCACTATACACAAAACACTGTACTGCTGATAATTCTGGCACAGACAAAAGTGACAGTCTGAGCATTTCTGGCTATGTATCGTTTAATCTTCCTGTTATGTGTTTTTTTACATCATGTTTTCGATGCGTCTAACTGTGGAACGCTAAAACACCTTTGCTGTAGTTGACATTTTGTTCATAATGCAGACTAACAGGAAAATTCAGAAGTCTAGTGTGGTACACAGTTGTCTCCGTGCGTTTGCAGAGAGAGTATGGTGCCATGCGCCGCGCCGCAGTGAATGGAATAGGATCTGCAAGATGCTAGTAAAGTCGTGGCATGCTGCGAGATTGAATTTCTGCACAATTGACTCGATTAAGATGGAGGATTGTGAGGGGGAGAGGGTCTGCGCCTCCTCGACTCCCCCTCTCCTCCCTCCTCCTCTCCTCCCTCCTCCTTCTCTTTCACACAGGTGACAGGGTCTGCATGCAGGGCATCTGAATTGACATCCCTGCTCCTGCTCCTGCTCTACCCTCTGACTGTGTGTGTGTGTGTGTGTGTGTGTGTGTGTGTGTGTGTGTGTGTGTGTGTGTGTGTGTGTGTGTGTGTGTGTGTGTGTGTGTGTGTGTGTGTGTGTGTGTGTGTGTGTGTGTGTGTTTGCAATGGCGTGCATGGAAGCTGGAACAGACTATGGTCAAAAATGAACTAATTATTGGAGAGGGACATGAGTGAGTGAGTGAGTGAGTGAGTGACTAAATAATGCTAAAGAAATGACAAGTGCAACACATATTTAATGAAACAAAATTCCCTTTTTTCAAATAGAGTAGCTGCACAATTAAGTCTTAATAATCTTGTCTGAACAATCCACCATCAAAGATTTTAAATTTGCCTGTGTGGCCAGTAACAACATTCCAGTGCTTGTGTAATAAATAGCAACCTGAATCAGGTGTTTTACTTTCTTTCTTTCTTTCTTTCTTTCTTTCTTTCTTTCTTTCTTTCTTTCTTTCTTCCTTACTCTCATTCTTTTTAATAGGAAAGCACGTGTTGTGTTTACTGATCCATCCAAAGTTATCCTCTTTTTATAATACAGGGGTTTTTCCGCCAGAGAAAGGAATAAAAAGTGTAATGACTCATAAACAATTTTTAGCAAATTACAGCATTTTTGTAACTGATGGGGGTATTTTGCAGTTGAATGCCTTTGCACACTGTCCATTAAGCACTTTCAAAGGGGATCTTCGCTTCAGTTGAGGAGGACACCCCCCCCAAACGAGGATCACATGCCTATTAGGATTAATGACACTAATTACACCAAATGGTAAATCATAACTTTGTGTTGCCGTTTGACCCGAACAGCGTGCTTGTAATGAAGATACAGGATTCTCCTGCTAGTAATTTCTTTTATTACAAGGTATGTGTATGCTGCTTATTGTATTGCTTTTCACCATGCACACTGTACAGTACATTATATATATATGTATGTATATATTTATTCACATATATATATAAATAGTATAAGGTAAGGCATGAAGTGCAAAGGACTCTTTCAAAAGTGTGTCAGTGGACATTCACAATAGAGTTTTTAAAGTTTATTTGAAAGGGATAATATAATTTTTAGACTTCAACACACTTTGTTTAGAAATGTTGTGGAACCCTGCCGGCTGTTCAAAAAGTACTAATTTGAAGGTCAAGCCAGAAATACAAAGCAGCAAGGACAGGTTGAGGATGAATGAGGTTCATGCAGCCTTCAGTGGGCATACAGTACCTGTGTTGTATAAGGCCAGTGATGCTTATTATGCAGTGAACAACCTGGCCTTCACCAACACACACACCAGGCTGGACTGGATGGTTTTCAGAAACGTGATCTTGAATATAACCAAAGCAGGTCTTCGTAAGACTGAGGCAGACAATGGGAAATGTGCAAACATTGTCAAAACTTCTTCCTCAGTGTGTGTGTGTGTGTGTATACATACTTCTGATGGAGAGTAAAAACAAATACCTTGAATTCATGAAAAGTAAAAGAAAGGGCACTGCTCAGTTTTTGGTCCCATTATGAGAACAATGTAAGCTTTAAAATAAAACATTATGTTGCAGTCTTCCGTGAAACAAAAGACACTGCTCAGTTGACTACAAAATGCAGTTTTTGGGCCCATTCTCAGAGCAAGACATGAGGTAGAAAATAGAACAGATGCTGGTGATTGATTTGTGTGCTGCAGTCTTCTGTGAAACGTCACCAAAAATGTCATGCAGGCAAGCATGCGTATATATTTGTGTGTTAGCGAAGTACACCCACCTGTGGATTTCCATTTCAAGCCCCTCTCTCTCTCTCTCTCCCTCTCTCATGCTCCCCCTTTCCCCATCCATCCAGCTCTTCTGTCATCTCTTCCTTATAATCGGGATCCTACCCATAGCCGAGGCCCTCCAGTCTAGCTTTGATCAACAGTTACAAAGTGTGATTCAGACGAGAGATTAAATCAAAAGTAGTTGTCCTTTTCAGCCGAAACGCTTGAGAGGGATTCTGATGAGCCTTTCTCTGGCACCACCCAATAGGTCTAGGTCTACACAGCTTGAATTGGGATATTGACTTATAATTTGGAATTGGGATAGAAATCTTACGGTGTCAAGGGGCTAGGGGGCGGTTTGCTTTCAGGAGAGGGTGCATTTCTATCTGTATCCATTATAAAATGCAGTCATGTGTCTGTTGGTGATGGTTATGCTTTGCATTGTTTCCTTTTCTTTTTTTGTTTGCTTTCTTTAGTGTTTGCTTAGAATGCATTGAATAATGTAATTAGTATTCATAGAATACACTTTCTAAGATGGGCTCACATAGGCACACACACACACACACACGTAGACATACCCACATCCATTGACACAAAGAGGTTCTTTTGGTCAACATAAGGATTTGTCGTGTGGTGAAACGTGTCTGTTTGTTTGCAGAGAGGGAGAGGAGAAGAGTGCAGGTCAGGGCCACTCGCACTGGCACTTCTCTTCTCTCGTCTCCTCTCTTCTCACTCCAGCCCCAGCTCTGCATTGTGCTGCTTAAGCTTGGTGTCAACAGAGCGGGAGGAAGGGAAATAATACAACAGTAGAAGTTGGCAGCTTTAGGCCTCCGCAGCTGTCTATCGGTCTTCTTCTCACTGCTTTTCTTAGCCCCCCCCAACACACACACAGTTCTGAGCCCCTGAAACGCATATCTCATCTTGTGCTGCCCAATTTGCCCAAGTTTTTTTCAGACCATTTGCTGTGTATTTTCTTTACTTGGCAGTCTACATGGACAACCATCATGGACACTGTTTTTCTGCCTCTTTTTATTTATGTGATGTACTTTAGATCAGCCTTAAGTGTGCAAATATATCTTGTAATGACAGCACAATGATGTATTTCCTTGTGATACATTAACTAGCAAGTGTGCATTTATCTAATTGATCAAGTATCTGCGCGCTCTTATGCAGCAGAGCCATATGAGTGGCTCTTACAAAGAGGTATGCACTGCCATCTGCTGCCCATGATGGGTACTTAATTGTTTTTTTTTGGCATAGACACCTTCAGCACTAGCAATCACGCAAAAGCCAAAGCTACAAATTACAATGACAAATCCAGTTATTTTAACTTTGTTTATTACAAGCAAATATACAGTCGTTTGCCAATAATAGCTACACAAAAGCTGGCAAAAATCCACATATATCTACAGATAACAATCTGTTAAAAACTGTATACAAAAGACCCCCAAACTGTACATTAATATATATATATATTTATATATATATTTATATAACTATATATGCAATGCAGAGTGTACAGTAGTATACATACATTTAAACAGATTTTTTTTTGAAAGTTAAGAGCAATATCATGACGCGTTTTTGTGCCGATGTATAGGAGAGATAGAGATATAAAGATAGAGAGATAGAGAGAGAGTGAAAACACATTCTGCTCCAATGTGAAGGCTGGCATAGATGGTGCTCCACTACAAGTCCAGGAAGCTGTACAGACAATAATAATAAATGTGTATTATAGTAGTCTAGTATTTGGTCACACTTTTTTTTTTTTAGTAAGGAGTCATCCAAAGTGTCTTCTGTTTCCAGATCAAAGAGTCAAATATGAGTTTATCCCCCTTCCCAAAACAGTGCATGTCGACATGTCAGAACCCAAGAAATAAACAAACAAAGACACAAACAATCAAAACTCAAGAAAGACAGCAGAGCGTTTAAAGCTATCATTTATCAATTTATGCTCAGCACATGACATATAACTTACATAGATTTTCTTTTTCCTGCCCCTTTCCACATAACTAAATTTGGTTATAAAACTGAAAATTAATACCCTAAAATAAATAAGGTAAGTAACGTTCTCTCTCGATTTTTATATTTTAAATCTGAATACAAAAAGTAGCAAAAAAGTTGATTCTCTTGAAGTTATAGAAAATATCGCATTTCAGATAATTCAGGTGAGCAGACAGACAGGACTGTGAAGTCAAGGGACGCGGTGACAAAATGACATCGTCCCCCCACAGAGCCCTGCAGTACACAAGTGGCCAGCTCTGTGGATTCACACAGAGGTTTCCAGTAGCAACGCAGTTATTACATATTTTTTTTACATTTCATTTTCATCTCTTTCGCTTTCACAATCAGTAGATTTTGCAAGGAAAAAATGTTTTGTTCCAGCGCTTCTCTAAATGGTGTTGCACAGTTTGACAAGAGGTTGATGATTTTTTTAATGTGTGTATTTTCTTTCTCTGCTTGTTGAGGTAAGCAAATACGCTTTTCGTTTGATACGGTGTTGAAGAGGAGGAGGGTAGGGGGCTGTGTGTTCTTGATACATTCAAAAATCCTGATGGACATTGCAACACCACAGGGGAAAATCAATTCAGATTTGTTAAATACACGGCCTCAATCTCTTTTTGTAAAAAAAGGGGGGCCCTCATGCCAAGAAGCCATTCAGTGTTTCTGTATGCACATTTTCATAGTAATAACAACTAAAAAACAGAATGATAAAAAAGAATTCTACGTGCAAACAAAACAATGACTGTAGAAGCAAGACAATTTTGTGGCAAAAAAAGAAATGTAACCCATGAGTTGTGATAAATCTCTGATTACACCTCAAAGAAATATCTTTCTCTTACAGTGTGTGCACATATAAATATAATATACTATATTGACCAAATATTCTTATTTTGTTTCAAGTTCTGGGAACTGTTGCCTTAACAGGTAGCTTTACACAAGATACCTGAAGGGGCTGTATACGTATATGTTCGGATTCAGTTTGGGGAGGCATGCAACATTGTGAACATTTAAAAGAAACGAAAGAAAGAAAGAAAGAAAACATGCCTGCACAGACTTGTCGTGTACTGTACCCTCGAACAGCAAACTCGTGATAAAGCTTGATGCCCACAGTGTTTTTCTTTTAAATACCACAGAGTTGGAGAGAACATTCTCACAGTAAACATTATAAGATGAGCCTCCACCGTCTCTGCTAGGTTGGAGACGATGAGGAGGCAACATCCACTACCAACACCACCTCCCCAAAAAAAGTGACTTGCGGTGTGTCCACACACTCACTCAAGAACAGTGTAACAGCTTTGGACTGCAGAGCATATGTATAATATATACATCTCCTGGCTAGGATTTCATTCATGTATTCATTCGTTTGTTCGATATTTGTAAACCTCTTCACTGTGATATATGCCAAAAACAATAGTAATAAAAAACAAAACAAAAAAATAACAAAAAACAAAACAACAACATTCCGCAGTAATGATTTTTTGATTGTGGTTCTCTTGCACACAATGCATTTCATCCCCCCCACCGCAAACTAACTAAAGCAATGCTTTGCAGTCTAATGTGACCCAGTTTATGTTTTCTTATGAGAATCTTTTAATCTGAGGGATTACTTAATCTGAGGGGGATTACATCTGATGCGTTGCATGCCATCTCCACAGTTACTTGAGGCATTTCTGCATGAAAACAGAGGATGCTAAAGTGGCTGGCTGCCTCTATGGGTGTGGGAGACTGATGCGTGTGCGAGTGAAAGAGTGTGTGTGTGATTGGAAGAATGTCAACGTGTGTGTAAGTGCGTGTGTGCAAGTGCACGTGTGTGTGTGTGTGTGTGTGTGTGTGTGTGTGTGTGTGTGTGTGTGTGTGTGTGTGTGTGTGTGTGTGTGTGTGTGTGTGTGTGTGTGTGTGTGTATGTGTGTGTGTGTGCTGAAAAAAAAAACCCCAAAAACATCTCATAAAGGACCTGAAGGCACCTACTGTCAAGCAGCTAAGAGTCTTAACAAAGCAGTAATAGTAGTCAATATTATCTAACACAAATAATAAACAATGATGCATTCAAAACCTAGTAAGGGGATGATGCCTTCATCGCTGTCTTCCTGACCCTGCCATAATACACACGTTAGTCATGAGAACACAATGAGCGGCCACTGGGGAGAGTGAGAGAGTGAATGAGTGAATTAAGTGAGTGGGTGAACGAGTGAATGGGTGAATGAGGGGCAAACCACGGTGAGGAGGTAGAGAGTAAAAAAACAACAGAAGAGGAGAAACGACGGACGATCCAAGAGGAAGGATGGAAAAGCACGGCTGCAAGACAGAAATGCAAGGGCATGTGGAGAGGAGACAGAAACAAACAAACAAACAACAAATTAATAGATTTGAAGGAAACAATAAGGTCAGACACAAATGGAAAACAAGAAAACATTATGAATATTGCATTAAGCAGAGTAGGCAAGTTGTTTCCAAGTGATGAAATGGTCACACTTAAAACAACCCACAACCTACAGTACTGCCATCCAGTGACAACCCACTCAAGATATTCAGAGTTGCTCTTCTCTGACAGAGGAGGTAACTTAAGGTTGTTTGATGTTCATGCTTTTTTTTAAAAAACATGACAACCCACTCTCAACATTCAGACTTGCTACCCCTAGAGTAGAAGCCAACTTCTGAATACACAGCAGCAGGTTGTGTCGATGGATGAGAACTAAGGGAAAACACTACCTTCACTAGCCTACAGAATGAAACGGTGGCTATGGATGGGAGCGGAGAGGATACTCTGACAGAGCAGGTAACTTAAGGCTATATTGATGCTTTTAAAAAAAACATAACAAAAACATGACAACCCACTGTCAGCATTCAGAGTAGCCACCACTACAGTAGACGCTACTTTTGAATACACAGCAACAGGGGGTGGAGGGTGGGGTGGGGGGGAGATGCTCTTGCTAGAAAATGAAACTCAACTCTCAGACGGAGGAGTTGCTAGGTGACTATGGGATGATTGATGGAGGACACTATGACCCAGTGTACTGTCACCTGCCCCCAGCAGTGTACCACAGGCAGACATCAAAAGTGTCTGAAATGTTCACTCCCTTACATAGGTACATAGAGCACTACATAGGGTGCAAGTTGAACTTGTAGATCCCTATGCAGAGTGTGTACTATGTAATGCACAATAAAACTTCTTCGGACGGAGCCATTGGCTCACTTTTGAGGTCTCCAACACTATTGCTCCGCAGTTTGTCATAGTTTGCAGATGGTAGTGATGACATGTTAAGATTTCAATTAAATAATGAAATATAAAATTAAGCAGGTTGAGTTGCTAAAACAGGTCATGGACAGCACATCCTGAATGAAAAGAGGGACAAACACATCAGTCTGAGATGTGGTCTTATTTACATCTGCGTGTGACAACCAATCAACTTAAAGTAGATGTTTTTAAAAATCTATTTTCTTGTGTTTGTGGTGCTTTTTCATCTTTTTTTCTGGATGTGGAGCCCTTCTGGATGGTGGCAACAGCCATGGATCATGTGATTGATCATGTGATCTAGTCCGACCACACGGGTGTTCCTTAAGGCAGAATGGCTTTAAGTCTTATAATGCCGACACAAAGCTGATCCCTTCCTATTCGATTTATTTAATGTCTATATGTAAGGCAAAGAAACATGTAAAGAGTATGTCGTTTTTAGTTGTTTTTCCCCACATTTTTTTTTACACCTTTGGTTCTGTTTGTGTGAAATTAAATGGGAACGTTAATGTATACATTAAGGCATAACAGAAGCTCTCACCTAGCAGCCAAATGCTGCTCAGATGGAACTGATCTGTTTGAGGATGCATGGACATTGCAAGGGGCGTACGGTAACATACACGTCTACGTACAGTACCAGCACATACACACAGACCAACACTGAGCACAGATCTAAGCAGCCTTTCTTCAAAAACTCTGCCGTTACAGACCGTCAGATTGCACAGGAGGGTGCTTGCGAGAGGACAAATATGTATTGTACATTCACTGCTGCAGTTTATCGGCAACATGAGACATAAAGATACTCAGAGCCGTATACGGCTCTGAAGATACTGTGGTGAGGGCACCCCCTGGTGCACTTAAACGGTATTGCACTTGCACACATTTGGCCCTTTTGTAGAGTCGCGATGACACACTAGCTGAACACTTCCCACTAACACTACCGTAACTTGCAGCAAGAACAACAATATTGTTTCCGGGAAAACCAAAACAAATAAAATTAAAATACTGCAACAGCACTAGAACGTGATATATAAACGTTTTCGAACCGGAAACAAGTGTGTAGTCAAGTCAGTGTTGTGTTGTTGTCGCCATGGTTACGGCATTCATCTAGGGAAGTTGTGCCTAGTACGTATTTACTTTAACACTACATGTGCTAGTTCCCATGGACACGCTAGTTCCAGCTGTCGACTACTGATCTATGCTTGAGCACTAGCACTAACTGGGCCTGGCGGAAACTTACAATAAATATGCAATAAGACGTTGCGGTCTTATGGCGTGTTCCTCGCACAAAGGTTTGCACAAAGGCAACACCAGTTTGTTCTATAAAAAAGGACAAAAGAAAAAAAGGACAGAAGAAAAAAAGAAAGGGGTTGGTGTTGGGGGGGGGGGGTCGAAGATGAGTAGTTGGACAAACAGAAAGAAAGAAAGACAGACAGAAAGAAGACAAAGAACAAAAAAGAGAAAGAAAAAAAGCTCAGTCAGTTCAGGCACATGCACAAATACACTGGAACTGCTTACACCATCGCATATGATAGTCAGACCACGTTCATGTCAAATTAAAAAAACAAGACAAACAAAAACAAAGGCTCTCTTGAGACAGGCAGCTAATGACAGATTTAAATACCGTAGTGCCAAATGGTTACTTCAAGTAATGTCACATGAACAACATACATAAAGGTTAGAATGAGAGAGAGAGAGAGAGACACATGAAGATGGGTGGCACAGACTTTCCACATACACACAAACACAAGACACCCAAAGCATACCGGCATACCGACACACACACACACACACACACACACACACACACACACACACACACACACACACACACACACACACACACACACACACACACACACACACACACACACACACAGAGAAACACCATCACATGAAAGTCTGGGAAGAGTCAGTAATCATAGAGAAGAGCGTGTTGTATGAACACGCTCGCTTGCTTTCCCAGCTTTCAGATATGGACGACAAATGAGAGAGCGAGTGTGGGGAAGGGGTTGTGCGCATAGCTTTCTCTGTGTTTGTGTGTGTGTGTGTGTGTGTGTGTGTGTGTGTGTGTGTGTGTGTGTGTGTGTGTGTGTGTGTGTGTGTGTGTGTGTGTGTGTGCGCGCGTGCTTGTTGGTGAGAGACCAAGCATGTGTGTGTGTGTATGTGTGTGTGTATGTGTGTGTATGTGTGAGTGTATGTGTGTGTGTGCGTGCGGTAGAGTGTAAGGTGGAGGTGGTCCCTGGTCTTCTTCTTCTTCTTGTCTCTGATCCTTCACCTCAACTAAGGCCTCTGAGTCCCAAGACTTCCCTGACTGACTAGCGCCCTCTGCTGGAGAAACACCAGCACTGAGTGGCTTCACTAACTGATAAACTGTACAGGCACCTCAAGTGTGTATAGAGTGTGTGTGTGTGTGTGTGTGTGTGTGTGTGTGTGTGTGTGTGTGTGTGTGTGTGTGTGTGTGTGTGTGTGTGTGTGTGTGTGTGTGTGTGTGTGTGTGTGTGTGTGTGTGTGCAAGCTTTGAGACAAAGTCTGAAGTACACGCACAAATGCCTTGCAAAGTCATTGGATCTATGATGAGCAGTGATGCTTAAAGGTTGTGGCTTGATTGGTGCTATTGTGTGATCAAAAAGGCTGTGTATGTGTGTGTGTGTGTGTGTGTGTACAGAATACGAAAAGTACATGTGAGCATGTGCATGTGTGTGTATGTGTATGTGTGTGTGTGTGTGTGTGTGTGTGTGTACAAGCATGAGTGTATGTTCATCCGAGTGTGTGTGTGTGTGTGTGTGTGTGTGTGTGTGTGTTTATGTATGAGATTGGAGAGGATAAGAGGGAAGTCTATGGAGTTGGTAGAGGGGTCACAAGGACGTCTCGGGGCCCGGCGCATTGTAGGCGAACGTGGCCCCCGAGAAGCGGGGGTTGTCCCCGAGGGTCATTGGGGGTAGCACGGA
Source organism: Engraulis encrasicolus (assembly GCF_034702125.1). NCBI lineage: Eukaryota > Metazoa > Chordata > Actinopteri > Clupeiformes > Engraulidae > Engraulis > Engraulis encrasicolus. The sequence goes on along the minus strand of NC_085868.1, from coordinate 47,841,659 downwards.
GCTGAAGGTGCAGTAATCGGGAGCCACGGCCCGGCCTCCCCCACGCCCACCCCCCTTGCCCCCCCAGTGGGAAAACAGCAGTTTCTTATGGGGAGGGGGGGAAGGGTCAGACCTGTGTGGGGGGTGGTGGGGATGGTGGTGGTGGTGGTGGTGGTGATGGTGGGCCGGGTAATTCTGTCCGTCCGGGCGCTTGAGTTCGCCGACCCCTCTGCCTCCGTGGTGGTGAGGGTGATGGGGCGGGGCGTGCAGTGTGGACATGGGGGTGAACTCCGCCAGGTGACCGCGGTACAACTTATCAGCGTTCTGGAAAACCACAAGGAAGAGAGAGAGAGAGAGAGAAAGAGAGAGAGAGAGAGAAGGGAGAAGGGGAGAAGGAGAAAGGGGATTGTGTCGGACAGAGAAAGAGAGAGAGAGAGAGAGAGAGAGAGAGAGAGAGAGAGAGAGAGAGAGAGAGAGAGAGAGAGATACAGAGAGAGAGAGAGAGAGAGAGAGAGAGAGAGAGAGATGGAAGGAGAACAGAGGACAGACAGGAACAGACAGGGGAGGAACGTAGAGGGAGAGAAAGAGGGCGGTGTCAGAGAGGGAGAGGAGAGACAGAGAGAGGGGGATAGTTTTGTGTCAGAGACAGACAGATCATATAATCGTGACACACAGACAGAAAGATAGCCACCCAAGGTGTCAACAGACCCAGGTTCAGAATGTAAAAAACCCTGCCACAAGTTTGATCCAACCAGCTCCATCCTCTAAATCAGATTGTAGCTTGATTGCTCATTCGTTCAACTGCTGGCTGAAGTTGCACATGCTGGAAGGAAGACCTAGCAGGGTTTGTACTTTATGGACCTGGGACTAACATCTGAGACAAGATACGCACGGTTCCCCAAACACGGGCACAAAAGCAGCAGTCAATGCACCACGCCCCACAACCCAGCAGCCCAACCAGACACGGTTTTAAATAGTGTTTATACTTTCACAAATGGAAGTTTGGCCAGATATACAGTAAGGGAAAGGGAAATAAGGGAAATATCGTAAATTCTCTAATACAGGCCGAGGCCTTTATTTACTAAAGCGGCATTGGGACCCAGGTCTGTGGCGGAACCAGGCCAAAGTTAGAAACAGTGAGACTGGACACTATTACAGACCAGGGTAATACTGGAATACAGGCCTGTATTAGGGAATTTACGGTAAATATTTGTTTTCCCCTTTTATGGCTTACAAAGAATAGTAAGCCAAATGTGATGAAGTGCTCAATGCATTACTGAAAGTAGTTAAACACTACTTGATAACCAGTAGTGAGTTTCTCAAAAGAGAAGTTGTTAGCCTGTTAGCAACTTCGGTAGTTGCCAATGGGAAAATGTAGTAAGCAACGTTGGTTTTGAGAAATTCACCCCTGGTCTGGTTCCCACGCTATACGATAGCGATATACAGTACATGGCAAGCACAGTGCAATGGTTAGGCACACATTAGCGTCATGCTCATTAAACAATACAAATACAAACACGCAGGCATACCAACGCACGCACACGCGCACAGGCAAACACGCGCACACACACACACACACACACAAAATTTCAGACACGTAGTCTGAAAGAATACAAATTGTTGTCAGTCAATCTTATTTATGTGTTCTCTGAATAGCACAAATGAGGTATATTACTGGGATTTTTTTTTATTCCAATACCGTGCATGATGCATAATTGATTTACTTTTAATCTTTCAACAGTACACAAATGCCTCTAACGGCGTGATATACAGTAGATTCAAATGAGTAGAAGTTATCCTTTAATCCTGAATGTGTGACCTTGGTCTGGGAAAATCATGCGGGGGAAAAACAATCCTCTTTTCAATCTTCTTGGCCAGTCATGGCTTGCAGTACCACTTGCGACCACTTGGTGGGAGTATTAACTCTGGTTTGATTATGTTCCACATAAATGTTATAATAGTTTGTTTTTGAAGTGAGGTATAGTACTGTAATGTAGGAAGGACATAATGTACCACTTACTGAGTAGTTACAAAAGCAAGGCTATAAGGTATGTATTTTAATGTCCCTAAAAATTGTTTTTATGTTTTTAACAACAGAAAAAACACACAAAGACATGTGCGCACGCACGCACACACATGCTCACACAAACACATACCGTAAACGCGCAGGCGCACACATGCACGCACACGCACACGCACACGCACACGCACACGCACACGCACACACACACGCACACGCACACGCACACGCACACACACACGCACACACACACACACTTAAAACTGGAGAAAGTTAATAAATCGAACAGTGCCCGTCACCGTTAAAATACAAAAATCCACAGCAATCCCATTACATTACATACTTCGATTCGGATACCCACTGCACACCAAAACAAAAACAACGAAGACAAATAAAAAGAAAAGCCCAAATCCCTCAAAACCACACCACACCAGTCCAGGCCAGTTGAGGCCAAATCCGGCACAGCACACCCCATAGCATCGTTACCGTGCCAACACTTCAGGCCTCAGAAGAGGACTGCGCGCCCTCCAGCAGGGAGTCGTGGCTGAAAGTCATTACGCTTTCAAAGTGTCTATCAGCCATCCTCTGTGGGTAAACACACACACACACACACACACACACACACACACACACACACACACACACACACACACACACACACACGCACACGGACACACACGCACACACACGGACACACGGGGACACACAGGGACACACGCACGCACGCACGCACGCACGCACGCACACACATTCGCACAGACACACACAAACACACACACACTAATACATCACACGGCTGTCTGGAAATGAAAAGTCCTCGTAGAATGGGGCCAGAAGCTCGGGCTTTGCAGCCTCTGACCACAACAAACCAGCCCACTAAGTAAAGAGCGTAGGAGCTGATTCTAGAATCTTCCATTGTTCCCTGTGGATGCGGTCAAAGTTGCGATTGTGGTTGTTGCAGCTAATTCACCTGGCACGCTCTGCAACACATGCTGAGTTTGCGTTCAGCTTCACCTCAGCCATCCTCGGACGGACATACACAAGTAATGCACATTTGCATGCAGTTAATAATATAGTGTATGATATACACAAAACACGTGCAGAACATGCCACAGCACCTGAGATACACAGCATGGCATACCGATTAGATGGACTATGAACACATACTGTATGAAGAGGGTCAACCGTAAGGGCGTAGGGAAACAGACTGTCAAGACATTACAGAGACATCACTCTTTTTGATACATTACTTTCCAAGGGGGGGTTTACTTTCTAAAGCTGGAAACCCCACCCCCCATCTCTGATTGTGTTTAAGCAAGAAGCAGGACAGCCATGAGGATAATGGCTGGAATAGCTGGATTTCTCGGTTTTTGTTTTGTTTTTATATGAATGTTTAAATGCATGCCTGAAAAATATAACCAAGAGAAGAATATCCCTAAGCATGGTGCATGAGATCAGGTATGGGACATGGGGCAGGTACTGCTTTTTTTCCCCCAGGCATAAACTTCATATTTCCTGCTGTGTATCCGGATCACAGCACCACATGACGGATGTCTTGACAACACAATTCCCACGAGACCCTCTTTTTTTTGTGGAGACTTACAAAACATGAACAGGAGGCATGCAGGGAAGAGAAGAGGAAAGTGCGAGAGAGACAACAAGCCGGCGTTCAGCAAGACGAGTTCAGTTCAGTTCAAAGGTTTTCAGGTTTGATGTCGGTTTTGGTGGTTGTGAGTTACGGGTACGGGAGAGTCACCTCCGCTCCAGTTTAAAAACTGATGCTGCTGGAGGTCTGGGACAGCATAAAGATGGTGGACTGCTCCGCGGTAAGGCACGCACGCTTGGTCTGCTCGGGTCGAGACGCAAACACAGACAGACAAGACCCAAACCAAACGCAGCAGATCCATAGGTGCCGTGCCGTGCCGCGCCACACGTCGAAGGGTCGTAGGTAGGTAGATCACACGCGAGGAAGAGAGGCAAAAGAGGAGGTCAGGCATCGGAAGGCACGGAAAGAGAGAGATGGAGAGACAGAGGAGGAGGAGGAGGAAGAGCAGGAGGAGGAGAGGAGTGGAGAAGCAGAGGAGGACAAAAGAGTGGAAACGCTAGTGTTGTTAAGGTGGTTAACTGTTAATTGTCATGACAACTGTTAGACAAGTTGGACAACAACAGCAAAACTGACATTACATTTAAATGTATTACAACTGTCAGTTGTGAGAGTAAATCATTAGAGATTATAGATATGTTTTGCTATGGTTAATTTCTACCTAGTTAATTGTCAATCGGTTCAAACTGCTTGGGGTCATGCAAATACCGTACAGATTGAATATATTTGGATGTCATCTTTATGTCTATCGGTATCATTAAATCTCTATTTAGATGTATGATTTTCAAGTGATTTTACATAATTTAAGTAGGGAATCTAAGTATACTGTTTTCAAGAGGAAACGGGGTGTGGCAAGTCTAAAGGAAAACAGAGGAATGGAAAAAACAATAGGTAGCAGTATTCATAGGGATAAACAAACCAAGCTTTTCCTAAGGGACATATCTTCTCAGATGAAAAAAAAACAAACAACTGAGAAAGCTGTTTGTTTTTTTCCATTTCATACCACAAAACAACCTGCACGAATGCCATGTGAGGCTTAATTACAGAGAACAACAGAGGCTCACAACAAGCCGAGCCTAGCAGAGTCTAGAGTGGGAAGAAAAGCAGAGTCATCCTCATCAACACCACCAACACAAAGGCAGACACTTACTTCCATCACACTGGGGACATATCCGTGAGGAGCAAGAAGCTAAGTATAACACATGCGGCAATGGCCAAGGTAAGTATGTGGTTATACAACAAGATGCTTAATCACTTTTGCTGTTAGGCATACATAGTACCGGTACTTTATGCACCCATGCGCTCTCTCGTAGTATTTCTTGTGTGTTTGTCTACATCTTTTCACCATACCACATACTATTTCATCTCAAAAACCCTTTTAGTTTGAGAAATAATAATTTTGTTATACATGTGGGTGAACAATGACAAGAAGTTTTTATCTAACCATCTACTGCAACGTTTCTTCAGCGCCAGTTCAAATCTTCGTAACACACACTACACTTTCCACTCTGCTGTTTGAAGGCCTTTGAAGGCCACTACTCTATTGGAAATTATTTAAACCCCGAAATATCATCACGTTCCCAGCAGACCCACATTATAAACCCAGCTTCTATAGTGTCCTTATGGGAACATAAAGGAATAAAATTAAACAGATTTGCTACGGCAGGTGAGGATTGCAAACTTCCATTCATTTCAGCACTGTGTTTATGGACACAAACACTGCCTGGAATAAAAACTCCTTCCTGCATTGTTCCCCGTTTCAAGTGCTGTCTGCACAAAAACACCGTCTGCATTTCAGAAAATAAAACTATGGGGAATAACAAATCCGCTATATGCACTGTGCCCTTTCTCTGGTTTGGGAAAAAAATGGGTTGAAAAGTGATGCAGGTGTTTTTCTTCTGCAGGGTCCCTGTGGACTGTGGAGGGCCTGGACTCAAACACACTACGCTCACCTGAACGCTCATTGTGGTCATACAGCACTAAATCTTTACTGCAATTATAATAAAAAACATTCAGCATTCCAGCTTCAGAACGGCAACCACTATCTGCCTCTTCTCTCCCGGTTCAGACACCAGGAGAAAGATGCAGGTGTGGAGGTGTGTAAGAATATGGACAGTGGGATTACTATCTGAACTTTTCCACTGTGTCCAATGTTTCCAGGTGTGCTCGAATATCTGATCGTCATTAAAAACAAAACCCGATTTGCATTGCTTCTTCTTTTTTCCAATATAGGTTAAAACTGGTGCCTGTCGTAAACAACAACACACAAAACAACATCTGTATGGTCATGTAGAGCTGGGACTCAAACCCAGACGCACCTGTGCTCATTAAAGCAAAGAAGAGTTAAGAAAAAAGACCCCAATAGCACTTCACATACACCCTATAAACTATAAAACTGATATGTGTTTTTTGACACTTTGTATGAAATTGTCTCCTAAATGTAATGTAATGTAATGTAATGTTCACCTTCTTGACCTCTGTAACGTAATGTAATGTAATGTAATGTAATGTAATGTTCACCTTCCTGACTTCTGTAATGTAATGTAATGTAATGTAACGTAATGTAATGTAATGTAATGTTCACCTTCTTGACCTCTGTAACGTAATGTAATGTAATGTAATGTAATGTAATGTTCACCTTCCTGACTTCTGTAACGTAATGTAATGTAATGTAATGTAATGGAATGTTCACCTTCCTGACTTCTGTAATGTAATGTAATGTAATGTAATGGAATGTTCACCTTCCTGACTTCTGTAATGTAATGTAATGTAATGTAAAGTAATGTTCACATTCTTGACCTCTGTAATTTAATGCAATGTAATGTTCACATTCTTGACCTCTGTAACGTAATGGGATGTAATGTAATGTGATGTAATGTAATGCAATGCAATGCGATGTGCTGTGGTGGTCACCTGTATGCGCTCGGTGGTGGTGGGCCACAGTGCTCTGCACAGCACCTTCTTGACCACGTCGGGCAGCAGGCTGACCATGATGAGCAGGATGATGCTGAGCCAGGCGGGGCCGCTGGACAGCATCTGCATGAAGACGTAGTACATCCTCTGGTAGTTCAGGAAGGGCCTGTGGAGAGAGTGGGAGAGAGAGGGAGGGAGGGAGAGAGGAAGGGAGAGAGAGAGAGAGAGGGAGAGAGAGGGAGAGAGAGAGAGAGGAAGGGAGAGAGAGAGAGAGAGAGAGAGAGAGAGAGAGAGAGAGAGAGAGAGAGAGAGTGAGTGAGTGAGTGAGTGAGTGAGTGAGAGAGAGAGAGAGACAGAGACAAGACACTCTCACACACACACACACACACACACACACACACACACACACACACACACACACACACACACACACACACACACACACACACACACACACACACACACACACACACACACACACACACACACACACACACACACAGGTAGGTTGGCGAGCAAGCACACACAGGCACTCATAAGACAGACACACAGAAGGCAAGTGTGCATACACAAACACACGAACCAGACACACAGACACAGACAGAGACAATGGGAATCAATGACAATCATTTTACAAATCTATTCACATCTCTGACCAGATTGCACTGACATTTCTCTGACACACACAGAGGAAACACTGACACAGGTAACATGATACATAATTCATAATACAATACAGCATTACCCTCCCAAAATGCTTAAAAATGACACAAACACAAACTTATTTGCCCGAGTCATCATTTTTTGGGTTCAACTTGACTCAGCAGTAAAAACTAAGCAAACTCGTGAAAGAAGGAAAGAGCAAGCAAAACTGAAGTGCAAACAAGCCAACGTCCGTCCTGCTGACTGACTGACTGCACACACGCACACACACTTACACGCACACAGCACACAAAAACTCACCATATGATTCCTCCCCACAACAAGGAGAATATCACGTAGAAGAGCAGCGATCCCCAAATGACGAAGTGGTTTATCCACGTCCAGTAATGCGTGTCAAGAGCAAGCTGGGGGGTTGATGAAGAAGAGAGAGAGAAACACAGTTAGAAGGTTATGTATGTACAGTACACTGCATCATGGGGTTAGGGTTCGGGTTAGTGTTACCAGAGACGGTCTATTGTTAGAACTAAGAAGCCCATTTATGCCCATTTATGCCCATTTATGCCCATTTATGCCCATTTATGCCAGAGCTGCATGATGCAACATTCAGGCTTGTGAGATCTGAGTTTTTTCTTTATTTTGCCAATTTTAAAAATTGGGCAGCCATGGCTCAATGGTTAGAGCGCTGGCCTTTAGATCAGAGGGTTGCAGGTTCAAATCCCATCCTTACCAGCACATCCCATCCATGACTGAAGTGCATGGCACCTAACCCTACATTGCTCCAGGGCCTGTAACCAATACCCTGTACCTAAAATAGCTGTAAGACGCTTAGGATAAAAGCAAGATATTTAGGCTTACAGTCCCAAGAAAAAGTTTGTACACCCTTTGAAATTTCTTACATTTCTGTCAAAATTTATCATAAAACATGGTCTGATCTTCCCGGAAATCTCAAGAAGGAACAATCAGAGTCTGCTTTAACTAATTCCACACAAACATTTACATGTTATCATATTTTTATTGGCCATAAGGCTATAACATTCACAGGACAGCAAGGCATAAGTAAGTACACCCTTGCATTAAATAGGTTTTAACCCTCAGTTAGTTGCAATATCCTCAACCAGACTTGTCCTGTAGTTGCAGATCAGATTAACAAAAATATCTGGATGTATCTTGTCTCCCTCTTCTTTAGAGAACTGCCTCTCGTCAGCAAGGTTTCTGGGATGTCTGGAGTGCATAGCTTTATTGACTTCATGCCATATAATCTCAATTATTTTTAGTCAGGGCTTTGACTGGACTATTCCAGAATGTGTATTTCATTGTTATGAAGGCATTCTAATTTAGATTTGCTTCTAAAGTATGGGTTGTTGTCACATTTCAGCACCTATCCTCTTATGTGCTTCAACTGTGTGACAGACTTCCTCACGTTTTTTCTGTAAAATATCACAATAAACTTGAGTTCATTGCTCCACTGATAATAGCAAACTTTCAAAGGCCTGAGGCAGCAAGGTAGCCGCATATAATGATGCTCCCGCCACCATACTCAGAAGTGGAGATGTAACCAAGAATAACTAAAAATTGGGTTCATTCTGCCAATCTAAAATTAATGGGGTTTCTGTCCAAAAAAATATTGCTGCACCTTTGAGGTTTGCGAAAAAGCATTTATATGCTTCATAAAATTACTGCAAAATATTCTGTAGACCAACGTTGAAACCAAAGTTGAATTTTTCAGGGGAACACATAGTATCATGTTTGGAGGAGAACTGGAGAACCACACCTTCACCAAAACATCATCTCCACCTTTGAGTATGGTGGCGGGAGAATCATTATATGCGGCTACCTTGGTGCCTCAGGCCCTTGTCAGTTTGCTATTATTAGTGGAACAATGAACTCAGAAGTTCATTGAGATATTTTACAGAAAAAATGTGAGGTAGTCTGTCACACAGTTGAGGCACACAAGAGGATGGGTGCTGAAATGGGACAACAACCCATATTTTAGAGGCAATTGACTTTTGAATTGCTTCATAACAATGAAATACACATTCTGGAATAGCCCAGTCAAAGCTCTGACAAAAAACATTTGAGATGATATGGCATGAAGTCAAGAAAGCTATTCACTCCAGATATCACAGAAACCTTGCTGAAGAAGGGCAGTTTTCTAGAGAAGAGGGAGTCAAGATACATCCAGATTGTTTTGTTAATCTGATCTGCAACTACAGGAAACATCTGGTTGAGGTTATTGCGACAAACTTAGGGTTAAAACCTATTGAATGCAAGGGTGTACTTACTTATGCCTTTCTGTCCTGTGAATGTTTACATCTTATGGCCAATGAAAATAAGTAAACTTGTAAATGCTTGGGTTGAATTAGTTAAAGCAGACTCTGGTTGTTCCTTCTTGTGATTTCCGGGAAGATCAGATCATGCTTTATGACCAATTTTGACAGACATGTAAGAAATTTCAAAGGGTGTACAAACTTTTTCTTGGGACTGTATATAGGCTAACAGTACGTTTTCCCAAAAATAGCTTAGGCGTCAGGGATTTTTCACAGGTTAATAAAATTAACCCATCAAAACATAATGTATGAGCTACTCTGACCGACTTGAATAGTAGGGGCGTTCACTTTAGTTTAGGGAGGGAGGGAAGGAGAGAGAGAGAGAGAGAGAGAGAGAGAGAGAGAGAGCGAGAACGAGAGAGAGAGAGAGAGAGAGAGAGAGAGAGAGAGAGAGAGAGAGAGAGAGAGAGAGAGAGAAGGGGAACCAAGGCAGGAGGACAGTGGCAGTAAACTGACTCATCACATGACACTATATCAGTAGCACGAGCTGCCACTGATGCTGAAATGAAATTGTGCAACAGACAGAGGAAACGGCGGCATTGCTTACGCCGATGCAGACACAGGTCCCTAACCCTGTGCTCAGACAGAAAGAGAAACAAACAAAACTACCACAAAGTGTGACCCAGACAGCTGATTGAAAGGAATCAGCTGATTGCAATAACCACTTAATACAAGCACCGTAGAACAGCTACTCAGTAAATTAGGTCAGCCTGTATTAACGGGAAAACGTGACAGGCTTTTAAACTTCACAGCCATGGCTCACATGGCTAAGGCACTGTACTGTTACGCCAAAGGGCACGGGTTCAAATCCCAGCCCGAGGTCATTTCCCGATCCTCCCCCCATCCCCCCCTCTCTCCCACTCACTTCCTGTCACTGTCTCACACGGTCCTGTCCATTACAGGCATAAAAGCACATGAAAGCCCCTAAAAGCCCTAAATTCTTTAAAGGGACACTGTGTGAGATTTTTAGTTGTTTATTTCCAGAATTCATGCTTCCCATTCACCAATGTTACCTTTTTCATGAATACTTACCACCACCATCAAATTCTAAGTATTCATTATGACTGAGAAAATTTGACTTTTCATACATGAAAAGGGGTATCTTCTCCATGGTCCGCCATTTTGAATGTCCAAAAATAGCCATTTTTTAGCTGCAAAAATGACTGTACATGGACCATACTAGAAAATATTTGTTTAATACTTAGTAAACTTTCATGTAAAGATCAAATTTGGCAATAGGCAGCCAAATTTCAATAACCAGCATAGTTGCCGTACCTTTTTTGACCATTTCCTGCACAGTGTCCCTTTAACTTTACGAACTGAACTTGTCTGATCGCAGGGCAGTTACCTTGAGCGTGACAGTGAACACCAGCACAGTGAAGACCAGGGTCCCGAAAGTCCAGTTCCCAAACATCTGTTGAGAGAGGTGAAGACATCAGCACCCAGCAGACACTGTGATTTTGCAGACGTAAAACACCCACCTCGTGAATCTACCCCCCCACCCCAATCTATGCTGTTAATAGACCTCATATCTCTTGAATGGATGAATTATATGCTTTCAATGCAGTGTGTACTGTAGTTCACATTTTACGTGTGTATGATGACCGTTAAATGGATTCTATCCTGTTGCTCAGCCATTAACGATGTTTGAAACTGTTTGAGAAACAGAGCAGAGAAACAGAGAAACGACCTTAAAAGCAGCTCAGACACAGCTTTTGGTTTCTTCCACACTGACCTACTTTCCGAAGAGAACCGTAAAAGGACAATTTATAGTCCAGGCGACAAGTGCTGCGTGCGAGACATAAAAACTAGCTGTCAACAGATGACACAGCACTGTTTTTTTTTTTTTTTTAACCAGTTCTGTGCCACACATTTTGTTGAGACGAAATATATAGTATAGTGTGAAAGGAAAACAACATTTGGCTTCTATTATGATTTGGTATATGATACCCTACTAGTCAGAGTATGTGTATATATGACATATATAATCATTTGAAATGTCATTTGACAATGTCATTTGTGCACTTCTAGCTTTGCCATGGCTTTGCAAACAGATTTTTTTTTGTCTTTAATGTTTTGTCAAGCACATCATCAGGACAGTAAAAAATGTTCTTTTAGGAATCCAAAAAGCAGAGCACTTACCTAACCCTATTTAAAACTACATTCTTAGTCTAACTGTGCCTCAAATCAAGAATACTTTTATTAGAAGTGCCATATTACCAATGCCTTTCTCTAGTTTAATACAAGGAAGTGGCCACCGTTTTTCTGTGAAATAACTGATTGCAATGACCTTCACCCTGCCTTAATGTCACGATTGCTATTTTTAAAAAAAGACTATGCCCTTGTAAAAGCCATGGCTCCAGTGTGTGGCTCTCGTGTGTGTGTGTGTGTGTGTGTGTGTGTGTGTGTGTGTGTGTGTGTGTGTGTGTGTGTGTGTGTGTGTGTGTGTGTGTGTGTGTGTGTGTGTGTGTGCCTGCTTTGGCCTGTATCAGCCTGTGTGGCCTGTGTTCCAGTGGCTTCCTCTGTTGCCCGTGATTAACACCCCCATTAACAATAGCCATCCCACGCTGCACAATGGCCGCCAACCACACTGTGCCCAATTTGGAGCGTCCGATAACCCGATCAGCTAAACCGACGTCATATATTGAAACAGTGAAATAAGGAGGCCCGGATGGGCCATACTGTACCTTTGAGATACACATAAATACAATACATCGCAAACACAAGGCATATGGGGATGATCTGTGTGTCTTCTGTGAGAGAGTGACTCATAACACGTTATGGTGTGTCGACATGAAGAGTGACCATGGTAGAGAAAATGGATTAAAAACTTATGGCACTAAACATACTTACCAATAGTTATTTACATTCTTTAAACAACATGCAAGGGCAAATGACTTTTTCTCACAAATAATAACAATTTCATGAGAATATATTGTTCTAAATTGTGAACAGAATATTGACCATCAGAATATTTTTGTACAGTATATTGTGAATCTATGTACGTAGGTGCTGTTCAACTAATGACAGCAGTGGAATGCTTTGTAATTGACAAGAGGAAATAACCAATCAGTGTACTGTCAGTTAAAGTAAAGTCTGTGCTGTCATTGGCCCTTGCAGTTGGATGTGTAGGTGGAGGTGGTGGTGGTGGTGGTGTCCTGTGGCACGCATGAGAGGACCTAGAGGTGGGACTGGTTATGAGGGGGTAATGGAACCCAGACCTCCCGGTGAGCTGTTATTTTTTTATTATCTTTGCAACAACCGCTGTACGTATGCGAAAAATTATACACACACACACACTCACACACAGACAAGATGGAGTCCTAGGTTAGGTGTGCTAGAGACAAGAGTGACACAGGGGGGAGCGGGGGGAGAGAGAGACATGGAGACGTATGCTCTACCTATTGTAAGGAACAACAGGCACTGTTCTTTAGCCGCAAGAACAGACGGAACGTTTAGTATGCTACTTGATGTGGTGGGGTAGTGTGTGTGTGTGTGTGTGTGTGTGTGTGTGTGTGTGTGTGTGTGTGTGTGTGTGTGTGTGTGTGTGTGTGTGTGTGTGTGTGTGTGTGTGTGTGTGTGCGTGTGTGTGTGCGTGTTTTTGTGTGTGTGTGTGTGTGTGTGTGTGTGTGTGTGTGTGTGTGATTGTGTTTGTGTGCTTGTGTGTTTTAGGGAGGAACGTTTAGTATGGCACTTGTGGTGGGGTAGCGTGTGTGTGTGTGTGTGTGTGTGTGTGTGTGTGTGTGTGTATGAGAGTGTGCGTGAGTGTGTGTGTATGAGAGTGTGTGTGAGTGTGTGTGTGTGAGAGTGTGTGTGAGTGTGTGTGTGTGAGTGTGTGTTTTAGGGAGGAACGTTTAGTATGGCACTTGTTGTGGTGGGGTAGTGTGTGTGTGTGTGTGTGTGCGTGTGTGTGTTTGTGAGAGTGTTTGTGAGAGTGTGTGTGAGAGTGTGTGTGTGAGAGTGTGTGTCTGTGTGTCTCTCTGTGTGTGTGTGTGTGTGTGTGTGTGTGTGTGTGTGTGTGTGTGTGTGTGTGTGTGTGTGTGTGTGTGTGTGTGTGTGTATGCATATGTGCATGTTTGTGTGTGTGTGTGCTTGTGTGTTTAAGGAAGGAGACGTGTTACTGTCGGACACCTAGAGTACATGAAATGACGGGTGGTTACGCAATGAGATGAAGGGAGGGAGAGAGGGAGAGAGGGCAGGGGTCGGGGGTCGGGGGGAGAGGTGGGACAGTAAAAAACTAAAAGCTAATAAACAGGGTGACAGACAGATAGGGACAGGCTTACCATCTGTGTGTTGGTGGTCATTAGCTGAGGAAAGGAAGAGCAGCAAAATAGAAGAAGCGAAACAAAGGCAAGAGGAGAGGAAGAAGTAGAGGAGGAGGAAGAAGAATAAGAAGAGGAGTGAGAAGAAAAGAAAGAAAGAACAGAAAAAGAAATCAAAATTGAAATTAAAAAAATGAAGGGAGCAGAAATTTTTAAAGAAAAACAATACATAAATTAGGATGTTACAAGAGGAACTCAAAATCAAAAATCAGGTTTCAAGAGCCAATCTAAATAGGGTTAAATGTGAAGTAAATTAAAGGAATCAAAAGGGCACAGAAACAAAGATGTCAGCAACCGAACATGCTGTCGTGTCCCGCGATATGGATGAAGGAGGCGCTGCTCATGAAAACCTGTCAGCCTGAGTTAGCATCACACACACATACACACGTGCACGCGCACACACACACATACACACGTGCACGCGCACACACACACACATGTGCACGTGCACACATTTATACAGTACATGCACTCACTCCCTTGCTCGCTTGCACTCACGCACACAAGGACAGTGCACGCACACGCATACATGCACGGACTCACTCACTCACTCACTCACTCACATGGCATATCACCTGACGTCTGAGCCCAAAAAACGTTGTTGATCGACACACACACACAAACATATACACTACTTATTTACGCACGCATGCTCACACACACACACACGCGTGCGCCTACGCCCACATCCACACACATACAGTAAGCACACACGCAGACAGAAACACATATTTAGTTGTTGTTTCTTACCAATAAAACTATAAATAAGACATCTTATAACCTCTTGCTAATCTTGCATTCAAACAAATGCATGTACACCATAACGTTAATCTTTTGTACAAACAGACGTACGTACATGTAACGCACACATACAGTACACACCAATACTATTACACCACTTAACAACATTGTAAAACCACGCACACTCCACACAACCACCAGCTGCTGCAAGCAAGCACATCCACAGATGATGCTCTCTTTCAGATGAGGAAAATTATGGGTGGCACGGACCATAGCAGCACATGGATTGATAAAATAACCAAAAAGCCAATATAATAAATGTCATAAAAACAAACTTAAAAAGGTCATTAACATAGTAAGTAAGACATACGTTTGCATAAACATTTTCAGCAGCTATACTGACATAGTGAGTTGCAATGTTAAAGCCTTATATGGCATACCTGTCCATTGCTGGTGAAGGTGGTGTTGTCAAAGAGGAAGAAAGCACCAAAGAAGAAGACCACTGCGTCAAAGACCCCCAGGAAGGTCCAGTAGATGAAGATGGGCCAGCGCAGCAGCGAGTTCTTTGCAATATCCCTGCAAAGATCACAGGACACACGCGGACTGATGAGACCAATGGACATACAGACAGACAGAGAAAGAAATACAGACAGACAGACAGACGAGTGGTTCTGGAGACTGCAAATATCGGAGACACATGCAGCAGGAGTCACTGATGTAGTGCCATGTTTCCTTGACTGCACCATGCAAGTTTTTAAAAATTTTTTGCCAGTTCTGAGAAATGCCAATCTCCCACACATTAACAACTTGTGTGTCCCCTTGAAGTCGGTGTGAACAGAGAATGGCGATTAGACGGAGGGACAGAAACATGATGTTAGAATTCCCTTCATGACATGTCATAACAAAATTCAATGTTCGGTCATACAGTTTCAAGCTGCTGGGGGAAGCCGAGATCAACGCCTGCCACTGAACTGAAATGATGTCTGTTTGGTCTACCGGCGCACATACAATAATATCCTTGTCTAAGTAATCCGACGGGTGACATATCTAAAAGTTGAGAGTAGTGGAAATTTGAGAAGCTGCCTGGCTGCACCTTTCAGTAGATCGCACAGAAACCATCCATTCTGTACCCCACTACTACCGCTGCCGCTCTGGAGAGTGGGTGGCAAAAGAGCAGATCAGGTATCTTATATCCACAGACAGGGGCGCTGCCAGAAATGTTGGGCCCCATGAAAGATTCGAATTTTGGGGCCCCTTAAGGGCCCCTCTCAGTGCTTGGCCCCCCTTAAGGGCCCCTATCAGTGCTTGGGCCCTTAGAATCTGTACCACTTTCCCCCCCCTAGCGGCCCCCATGTCCACAGATGCCCCTGATGCAGCATCTTACAGGAAATAAATACTTATTTTGGTGAAGAGGGATAGATGGCTGTGCCACCACAACAATCGCACTGAATTACCTACAGTAGCGGTCTCCAAATGGCGGCCCGCGGGCCAGATCCGGCCCGGGCATGGCAAACATTTGGCCTGCCATGAGGCAGGAACAAATTAAAACATATGTATGCTATCTGCGGCCATGCAGTTGGGCAATTTGTTTGGCCCTCAGCTTCATTTGCACTACAAAATTTGGCCCAATGGGAAAAAATAAATGGAGACCACTGAGCTACAGTATGGCCAGAGATTCTTTATATAGAGATATGCCAACATAATAGGTTTCTATGGGCACCTAACACGACCAGGTTCCGGTCTGCCTAAAGGGCCGTGTCATAATGCTCCTACAATGAATAGAACAGTCCTTAGGTCTGCCTAGGTCTGCCTAAGGGGGGCCATAATAGAACAAGGAAACAATGGGCCAATGGAACCTCTCTCTCTCTACACTCTCTGGTATGGCCCTGCTTATTGGAGTCGCACACAGTCCCCATTCAGACAATGTCAGGCTTTTCCTGCAGTCACACCGACAGGCACCTATGAGAAAAGCACTTTCAGAAGGAGCCAACTATTTTTGTCCGTTTACATGCTCTTCCTAGGACACCTCCATGAAACTTCCAACCATGAGGTTACCAACATGCAAGGACCATGCATGGTGCAGTCGAGAAACCATGGTACAACATCCGTGGCTCACACAAAACCGCCTAAACATACACAGCCATGGTATGGAATCTGCAACCAAGCAACCCTTTTTTCCACAACAAGACTTGAAACCTGTTTACCGTCAGAGTGCGTCAATTTTGGAGGCTATTATCAGAGGTGGCCTAAGTAAAAGTAGAAGTAATGGTGCAAGCACAACACTACGCAACATGATATTGCATAGCAGTTCCACCAGTTATTCCATTGCACCTAATGAGGTGGCTAGACGTTACTAAAAAAAAAAAACCTAAAGAAAGGCCAGAACTTTGATTCAACAGCGCACAATAAGATATACTGCTCTATAGTAACTGTAGATGAGCTACTCAGTGAAATTATTAGCGTTGGAAGGAAACATATGAGAGGTTTTGTTTTTTACTTCTACTTCTACTTTTACTTTGACCACCTCAAGCTATTATGTCCCAGTCAGTCAGTCAGTCAGTGGCAGCAGACTCTGATTTTGTATGCGGCTGCACCACAGCACTTACTTCTAACTCTCTCTCTGTCTGTCTGAGGTGAGCTCAATTTTATATTCTTACAAAACGGAGCAATATAATTTTCCAATTACAGCAGAGAAGAGCACGGCAGGGCAGTTGTGAGTTTATGGAGCTGAGGTGTGTCTGTGAGATGAGATGAGATGAGAGTAGTTCCAGAGTAAATTATAGGATGGGGCTGTTATCTCTCCTCTCTCATCTGCTGCTCCTGCTGCTGCTGCCGCTACCTGGTTACAGCAGAGATTCTTTAAGTATATAGAGATATGCCAATGTAATAGGTTGCTATGGGCACCTAACATGACCAGGTTCCGGTCTGCCTAAAGGGACGTGTCATAATGCTCCTAGCATTGAATAGAACAGTCCTTAGGTCTGCCTAGGTCTGCCTAAAGGGGGATTTCCCCCCCTCTCCCTTGCAATAATAGAACCCGGAAACAATGGGCCAATGGAACCTCTCTCTACTCTACTCTCTCTGGTTACAGCCTCTGGGACTCAGTAGTCTACGCACACAGGAGGGCCAGATGAGGACCGAGATCTCATTTTGGAACAAAATTAAAGGTGAATTCCAAATTACAAATGACCACACAGAGTTCTATTGCATACGCTGCCCCTCGACTTGACAGGACTTGATTTAAAAAAAATAAATTTTAAAAAATCAGCCCTTTCCGAGATCAAGGTGCGCTAATGGAGGCAGTATTTTTTTTTTACATAGTGCTTAACATGCCAAACATCATTCCAAAAGTTTCAAACATGTGTAATCAAATGCAATAAGGCTGGTCCGCTTCAAAAAAGCCAAGGCCAGAGATGACTGGAGCACTGAAATCTTGTTTTTTTTTTTTTAAATTGTGTTGTGGTACTGTATGTCTTTTTCAGAGTAAAAAAAAAAATAGAATAATTGTAATTTTTTAATTTTGTGTGTGTAATATAAATCCGTATTCCATATTGGTGTGTCTGTGTGAAGAAAAAGGAGTCGCACACAGGAGCTCTATGCTGTTCAGTGAAACTGTATTATTGGCAGCCGTGGCCTAACGGTTAGGGAGCTGGTCTTTCAATCTGGGGGTTGTAGGTTCGAATCCCACCTGACCTCTCCCTACACCTGCATCCATGGCTGAAGTGCCCTTGAGCAAGGCACCTAACCCCACATTGCTCCAGGGATTGTAACCAATACCCTGAAAAATATAGTAAATGTAAGTCGCTCTGAATAAAAATGTCAGCTAAATGAGATGTAACGTAACGTAACATAACGTATTAAAAGCTGAAAATAAAGAGAAGCCAAAACAAAAAGTGGGATGCAAACGTTTTGGTGTGTCTGTCCATAGCGTTGACTGACCTGTAGAGGGAGGGGTCTTTCTTGAGGATGTCCATGTTGATGTGCTGCTCGATCAGACTGTACAGCAGGATAGGCAGCGAGGTGAAGCTAATATTGTAGAGGGTAAGATATGCTGTGTCGTACAGAGGCTGAGAGAAGAGAGAGAGACATGCAGGGGACAGAGACAGACAGACAGACAAACAGACAGACATGTACACAGACACACACGCACACGCACACACACAGACAGAGAGGAGTCAGTTTCAGGCAAAGCAGTAATGACATATAGCAATCAGGCCCCAATTCAATTATTCAATTAGTCTGACTGTACCCAATGAAGGATGGACTAATTAGGGGGAGCTCAATTGGGGCCAAGCCAGACTCCCAGACTCAATGTGGTTAATAAAGTGTCTGCAGAAGATGAACTCTGGCTCTGGTCTCAAACAACAACAACAACAACAACAACAACAACAACAACAACACAATACACCAACCCCTGCTGGTGACTGATACCCCACGAACACACCGAAAGTCACAAAATCAAAAGTTACAAAAAGTCGCTGGATTGTCTTCATAGCAAGAGTGATACGAGCGATGAAAGTGACAGAGTATGACCGTTAAAAGTAGAATGCAAGCATTCCGGTATTCCAGTTGGTTGCGGTAGCTGTCGCCGAGCGACGGAAGTAATTGACTTTGTATTGAGTCGAGAGACAAAAGCGACTCTGGAGACTAGAGCGATTTGCGCGACGAGCGCGACAATTTGAAGTTGAAATCTTTTCAACTTTCTATGACGCGGTTCGGCGACAAGCCGCGACAGCCAATGACTGTATAGAGGTCAGTGACCACAGCCAATGGGAATGCTTGAATGCTTTGCCTTCTGCCTGTACGGACATACTCTAGTCTCCTCAATCTCTCGTATCGCTTGCTGCTACACTCTGTCGCTTGAATCGCGTCGCTGGATTGTCTTCATAGCAAGAGTGAT
>NC_085868.1:47814691-47817191 GCF_034702125.1 Engraulis encrasicolus | reverse complement strand
TCAGTACTGACGCACATGCTGGCTGTGAATGTTGTGATAATGACCATGATCATGTGCCCATGTCTCTCTTTATCCCTCTAGAACAGTTTTTCTCAAACTTTTTCAGAGCGAGGACCACTTTGTCCCCCCAAAAATGTTCAGGGACCACCTGACAACTGAATTGACAGTTGACAGAGGCAAATTTGACACTTCTAATTTAGATGCAGATCACTTACTTTTTATTCACATTACAAGTCTTGTTGTGGTAAAAATATGACTTCAGCCATGTTTAGATTTGTCATAATTTTACAGATATAGCCTACTGCTAGCTTGTCTTGGAAAAGTAGAAATCCCCTCGCGGACCACCTGAACTCTGTCGCGGACCACCAGTGGTCCCCGGACCACACTTTGAGAATCACTGCTCTAGAATAGTGGTGGGAGTCACATGATACCCTTGGTTTACCTGGGGGTGCGCAACCTGCCATAAGGGTGTGCGCGAGCTGAATAGAGCAATGGTGGGTATGTGATTTTTTTTATCCACCATTAATGAACATTCAGTAGTTTTTAATTGTATGGTGCATTGTATGCTGGAAGGGTCCATCTGAAGTGTTTAACTCCAAGACTATTGGAAAAGAGGATTCCCCAAAACGAATGTGCCTAATGTGCAGTGAATGAGCAGTGAATCCACTTGCGTGACCATCAGTTTGGGGTCCCCTGCTCTAGAACACCTACCAAAAATAGACATATTCATTCAGTTCAATATCTAGGCACATCTTATGAATGTCATGAATGAATAGCACCTCTCTCCTTTTCCTCCTCTATTCTCAACACCCATCCTCTCTCTCTCTCTCTCTCTCTCTCTCTCTCTCTCTCTCTCTCTCTCTCTCTCTCTCTCCCCCCCTCCCCTCTCTCTACACACACACACACCCCAGTACTGATGTGACACATCTTGGCTGTGATTGTGATGAAGGCCAGCACTATCTCTCCTCCCTCTCCTATTCTTAACACCCTCTAACTCCACCTCCCCAACCCCCACTGGCCGTCCCTTCCAGGCCACTGCAGTCGATGCTCCCATTTAGAGGGACGTCTTTCGTGCCCAATAAGGGCATTTAAGCCAGTGTGTCGCGTCCAAGGTCCTACGCGCCCAGGAGCTGTAGGGAAGCGAGTTCTCTAGGATGGGGGTGGGGTTGGATGTAAAGCAGGGCAGCGAGTGAGTGAGCGATGTCTATGTAGCAGGCCTATCTGGAGGTGCAGGGACTGTCGCAGTGGATATAAAGGAGCAATGAGCCATCAATATATATGCAGAGAGGAGGTGGGGATGGGGGTTGGTATAAAGAGGGGGGGAGCAAGTAAGGTAAGTACATGTATAGTATCTGGGGCTGTGAGGGTCGTGGTGGATGTAAAGTGAGGAATAGGGGACAGAGGGAATGTATGGGGGTGGGTTTGGATGTAGCGAGGGAGCGAGCTAGCGGGTGATATATATCTATATCAGAGAGAGTAGAGAGAGAGAGGTTCCATTGGCCCATTGTTTCCTGGTTCTATTATGGCCTCCCTTAGGCAGACCTGGGCAGACCAAAGGACTGTTCTATTCATTGTAGGAGCATTATGACACTGCCCTTTAGGCAGACCGGAACCTGGTCGCGTTAGGTGCCCATAGAAACCTATTATGTTGGCATATCTCTATAGAATATCTCTGTCTATATGTATGTGGGGGTGGGATGGGGGTGCAGAGAGACCCTGTTTGACCCAGGCTGTCAATATGAGGAAGTGGGTGCTGGAGGGGGGAACCATTCTTTTTTTTCTTTCTCCTCCATCTCTCCTTTATGACATCCTCTAAATTTAAACCCAACGCACATTTTCTTTCCAATTCTGTCTCCCCCCTTCCCCCTATCTGTGTTAGCGCACCCACATGCACACACATGCACACGCACACTTTACCCATCTCCCGCCATTACAATATTAAAAGCGGCCCTCTTTACACTTACGCTTCTCTGTGGAACTAGGAGGCCCCATTTTGTGACCCATTTACAGCATGTTTTCGGTCTATTCTGAGCTGTGTGAGTGGAAGTGAGTGACGCAAGGCTGAGTAGAATGCTTTCCAAATTAAAAAAAAAAACCACCATCTCCCACACACCTCATGGTTTGGCTGTGGAAAAATGGGTCAAGTGTGGCCCTATTGCAACAACAACACCCGCCTCTGTAACAACAGCCTGGTGTTGCTAAAAGAGTACGCTACTTATTCGACTTGTCGAGCTAGTCGTCGTGATTATGCACTCCTCCTAAAAGGCAAACTGAGAAATGGAGAACTGTTATATGAAATGTCAGAGTACTTATTCCACCCAGAAGGCAAAGAGCCACAGTGCGAAGACATAGGTGAAGAACAAACTCTGATCAATCCTGTCATTCACTGGTGACAACTAATTTGGAGGAAATGGAGGAGGGTTTTGCCCCTACGTGACTTCACACTACAGTAACTTTTCTTTAGAGTTCTTCATTTAGAGCAGTGATTCTCAAAGTGTGG
>NC_085868.1:47799691-47809691 GCF_034702125.1 Engraulis encrasicolus | reverse complement strand
GAGCAGGGCAGTGTGTCATAATAGCCAAGTATTCCGGCCCCATACAGAATTTACAATAGGTAACTCCCCAGACCTAATCTCACTTGTGATTAGGTCTGGTGTTAACCAGGCAAGTATAAAGGTATTTCTTGTGGTGAAACCCAGGTCTAACGGTGAAAAGAGAGGATCCAATCTGATGTGACTGTACCTGTGCCTTCTGCAGGGGCGCCATGCGGCAGCAGAGGACGGCGCTGCAGTTCCGGCAGATCTCCAGGAAGATCTCCTTGTAGTTGCCCCCTCCACTCTCCTCATCCGACGGCTTCAGCACCGCGGACAGCGTCGCCCCGTCGATGATCAGGCCGTAGTCCTGGAACTCGTTGGACAGACTACACACACAAACACACACACACACACACACACACACACACACACACACACACACACACACACACACACACACACACACACACACACACACACACACACACACACACACACACAGACGCATGTGTGCACACATACACACACACACACACATACACAGACAGTGAAGATATCCGTTAAGATAAACATAAGATGAAAGCTGATGATACATGACGATACCAGTAGCAGTCAGAGACAAAAATCTGACCTACACTCAAATGAGTGACCTGACCTATCTGACCTACACTCAAATGTTATTCAAATACTATAGTTGCATGCATTTGTAGAAATGTTTGCATCTGGCATGGATGTTGGTTTTCTTTGCCACATTCTTTTGCTCTCTGTCAGTTATTTTTCTTAGAAAACAGTCACATCAATTTGATTTGATTCTTTTTTTTTGATGACATTCATTTCATTGGACACCTCGCGGTGCTTTGCGGGAGTCACATCTCATTTCTCTGTCACAGCATGTAGAGATGTCTCTATATGCCACTATAGTAATAATAATGGCGGGGAGTATACATATGCATTATTCATTACGTTAGACACGGCTCCCTTGATCTGGATCATTCAGCCATCTGCTATATGCATATGCATACAGCACGCACCCGGGATGCCTCAAGGTTATGATGACTGCTTCTGAGTACTGCATCTAAACACATTACCGGATGGATTTACAGCAGTGATTCTCAAACTTTTTCAGACCGAGGACCACTTTGTCACCCAAAAAATGTTCAGGGACCACCTGCCAACTGAATAGACAGTTGATGGGTGCTAAATTATATGCACATCACTTACTTCTTACTCACATTTACAAGCCTGTCTTATTGTGGTGAAAATGAGTCTTCAGTTATGTTCAGCTTTGTAATAATATTACAAATATAGTCTACTGCTAGCTTGTCTTAGAAAAGTAGAAATCCCCTCGCGGACCACCTGAGCTCTGTCGAGGACCACTAGTGGTCCCTGGACCACACTTTGAGAACCACTGATTTACAGAAATTCAACAGTGCAGTGTTTATATACTATATAGAGTGCCCAGCCGCTTGACACACGACAACCCATTTTTGTTTTATGTGTCTGTACATCCGTCTCTGCACACTCATGTGTGTGTGTGTCCTCAACCTAAGAGTGTGCTCTGCATCATGCTGCCAATTGAGCACGGCTTGTGTGTGCATTTGTGTGTGTTTGTGTGCATGTGCGTGTGCGTGTGTGTGTTCCTTCACGCGAGCCTGACCATAGTGCAGCCGAGGTCATACAGTGAGTCATGGTGGCTTTGCTCTTGAATGTGTGTGTGTGTGTGTGTGTGTGTGTGTGTGTGTGTGTGTGTGTGTGTGTGTGTGTGTGTGTGTACAGGTATATGCAACGGAGGCTAAGTAGCAGAGTTGGCGTGGAACGTTGGTAAAACCTCCCTCCGATAGCCTCATACAGTCTCGTGCCGTTGGGCCGAGAGACTAGTCTCTTGGCCCAGCGGTATCGTACTGTGTCCCCCATTGCCGGACCGTTGTAGTTGACGAGGATGCAGGTTCGATCCCCGAGGGGGGTGAACCGGTGCAAGATGACCTCCTTCACATATACACTGTATGTATCTATCTCCATGGGTCTGTGTGCAGGGCTCTAAATTAACACCAGTCAACCAGCCAAATGCTGGTGAAATTTCAGTTTGGCTGGTAGAAAAGACCAACTTACTAGCCACTTTGACCCATTAGTGAAAGTGTGTTTGGCTAGAGATTAACATCTAGTAGCCATTTTGTCTGGTGATGAAAAAAGTTAATTTAGAGCCCTGTCTGTGTGTATCTGTCTGTGTGTATCTGTCTGTGTGTATCTGTCTGTGTGTATCTGTCTGTGTGTATCTGTGTGTGTGTCCACGCCAGTGTCCTCATGCTGCCAATCTGCCTCAGCACCATGCGGCTGAGATCAGAGAGAGTAGAGAGAGAGAGAGAGGTTCCATTGGCCCATTGTTTCCGGGATCTATTATTGCAAGGGGGAGTGGGGAGAAATCCCCCTTTAGGCAGACCTAGGCAGACCTAAGGACTGTTCTATTCAATGCTAGGAGTATTATGACACGGCCCTTTAGGCAGACCGGAACCTGGTCATGTTAGGTGCCCATAGCAACCTATTACATTGGCATATCTCTATATACTTAAAGAATCTCTGACTGAGATGGTGCAGGTTCTGTTCCTCTGTACACTTGGTGTCAGAGTGTCTGAGTATGCAGTGTGCTTATGTGTGTCTGTTTGTGTGTGTTTGTGTGAAAGACTTTATTTTGAACTCAGGTGTCAGGTGGCACAACGGCATCTAATGCCCATAAATTAATTGGTACGTTTTGGTTGATATGCTGCCATGAATATGCTTGATAGATAGTCCACTAAAAACTCATACAAAAATCCATACCATAATGGCACTGTTGTGCCACATTGACATGTGCTACTGCTGAAACGTCACTGACCTGTGTGTGTGCGCGAGTGTGTGAGTGTGTGTGTGTGTGTGTGTGTGTGTGTGTGTGTGTGTGTGTGTGCGCGAGTGTGTGAGCGTGTGAGCGTGTGTGTGTGTGTGTGTGTGTGTGTGTGTGTGTGTGTGTGTGTGCGTATGCTGCCTGCGTATGCACCGTCCGACTAAGATGGTGAGAGTGTGAGATTGCAGTGTACTTATGTATGTCTGTTTGTGCGTTTGTGTGTGTGTGTGTGTGTGTGTGTGTGTGTGTGTGTGTGTCCTCACCCTGACAAGGTATCTCTGATCATGCTGCCGTGGTGTCTGAGCACCGTCCGGCTGAGGTCGTGCAGCACGTCGTGGAGGCTCTGCTCCTCGGTGCGCTTGGTGGTGAGCTCCAGGATCTGCGTGCTGCGGCGGAACAGCTTGCTGGCGTAGCAGGTGGCGGCCGCCGTCTCCATCTTGTCCCCCGTCAGCACCCACACCTTCATGCCCGCCTTGTGCAGGGACTCGATGGTGTCCGCCGCCTTGTCCTGGAGCCTGAGGAGGGGGGCAGAGGGGAAAGAGCAGAGGTCTCAGCCAGGTGAGGAGGGAGTGATAATATGATATAACATAATACAATACAAATTACGTGATATAGCTCATATCATAGAATGGAATAGAATAGAATAGAATAGAATAGAACCTGGATCCTGGGGTTCAGAGGTCACAGGTTAGTGTGGAAAGATAACATACATAATATAATATATTGTAATATAATATAATATAATATAATATAATATAATATAATATAATATAATATAATATAATATAATATAATATAATATAATATAATATAATATAATATATCGGTAATACAATTAGTATAGCAAGGTCAAAGAATAGAATACAAATAGAATATAACAGAATACAATAGAATACAATAGACTGCCCTCTGTTGTCACAGGTAAACGTCTCTGTAGTTTGCATGAGCTGCAGTGTGCCTGCCAACATGCCAGTCTTAAAATCTACAGAGTCATAAAAAATGTTGCTTTACTCATGATTTTAATGTTTTTCATACCAGAGCACCAACAGTCGATACAAATGTGAATATATCTACTGCGGTAACGTACAGTTAGATTTCCTTTTGGAAAGCGGTTTTTTTTTCCATTATGCTTACTGCTGCACGTGACACTGGAGTGCGAAAGCAGCAGTGGGGACAGTCACTGTTCAGCTACTGAGTGACATTTAAAGGGACAGTTTGGTCAATTTCAACATGCAGTTGTATTGCTCACGCTACCCTTGACTTGTCAGTACCTGGTGATGCCACATTTTTCGGCTCAGCCCTTTCCGAGATATGAGCAATTCTAATGGGGGCAGCGTTTGTTTACATTTTTTAAAAATGAAACATAGGCCAACTCCAAATATTTTCCCAAAAGGTACTGCTGTTTGCTAGTTGTCTGCTGATGTTTTATAACCTTTTGGATGTTTTTGGGAACAAATAAAAATGTTTTTTTGAAATGTAAACAAAGAGCTGCCCCCATTACAATGACCAGGATCTCGGAAACGGCTGAAGAAGAAGAAAAAAAAAATCTCAGGTACTGACAAGTCCAGGGTAGTGTGAGCATTACAACTGCATGTTGAAATTGATCAAACTGTCCATTTAAACATCTGCTGACTCGCGAAGACAATTAATGAACTGGAAAATCCTACTTTGTGCCCCTTGAAAAGGGATGGAGATTTTCTTGTACTATGGATCATGTAGTGCTGGATGGCAGTATTTCATTTCCTATTTGGAACAGCCTGCAATGCACCTAGATTCTGTGTATTGCACTTTGTCTACATTAGTGGTTCTCGACAAACGCCCACTTGAACTCATCATACGCCTGCCAACGCCTCCCTAAGTATTTTAAAACCAAATAGACTAGTAACGTCCCCTAATTGCAACTGAGCATCCCCCCTCTCAGCTGAATACGCCCCTGAGGGCTCCCTACCGCCCCAATGGGAGGCTGTAGAACGCCAATTGAAAAACACTAGTCTACATCAGTGATTCTCAACTGGTGGGTCGGGACCAAAAAGTGGTTCGCGGAGGGTTCCTGGGTGGGTCGTGGAGCTGTGATGCAATGCACTAAAAATGACTATGATGTTGAAGACAGAGTGAAACATGGTTAATAGGCCTTTTCCTCTCCACTAATTCACAAGACACATTCTACATCAGCATACAATGCAAATAATAATGCATATTATGAAATGCATGATAATATGCATTATTATTATTGGAAGAATCTGACGGTGTGACACGCAGTTTGGGTCACAACGTATTGACCACGTCAAATTGTGGGTCACAAGACTATTCCAGTTGAGCACCACTGGTCTACATGGAAGATAACTATTTGACTATACGGTGGGCTTTTCTTGTACGTTCTTTGTTGTGTGTGTTTCGTTCTGGTATCCCAAAGCCCCTTGCAGCGCCACAGGAGAGCTCCTCCGGTGAGAAAGTCTCTCTCTGCTAGCATGCACTCTGCTTGTTTCAACATCAATGCACCTGTGTGTCAAATCTTATCATCAGATCACATCACAGGAATTCCAAGGTGTGTCTGTCGGTGCTTGGCTGGCTAACACATAGGAGCATGGAGTATGATTGTCCAATCGCTGAATTCCATCCATGAAAGACAGTATTATTCACACGCACGCACACACACACACACACACACACACACACACACACACACACACACACACACACACACACACACACACACACACACACACACACACACACACACACACACCGTTTGTTGGCATTGCTGTGATGTCCTGTGTGTGTGTGTGTGTGTGTGTGTGTGTGTGTGTGTGTGTGTGTGTGTGTGTGTGTGTGTGTGTGTGTGTGTGTGTGTGTGTGAGAGAGAGAGAGAGAGAGGCAGAGTCTGACACTAAATCTGTGGTTGTAAATTTGCAGCATTACTGTTCTCAGCAGGCCGTTTAGCCGCAGAGAGGTGCTGCCAGGATACTGTGACACCCTGGGAACAGGCAACACCAGCCACACTGAAATGCAATCAAATATAACTCAAGACAGGGAACAGGGTTGCCAGATGAGGTTGATGATTTCCAGCCGAAAAAATGTTCAAAACCCACCTAGAAGCACAAAATCCCGCCCGATTCTATTGATTTCTATGGCAAAAAGTGGGCTGGTTTTTCTGCTAAATGCCATTTTTACCCGCGCATGGCCATCCTAAGCAGCCCAATTGGGCGGGAAACAGCCCAATCTGGCAACACTGGACAGGGACAACTGCACAAGCCTGAGCAACTACACTCAGTTTGATTGCACTAGGGCAACATTTTTTTCCCTTTTTTTTATTTAAAAAAAAAAAAAAAAGAGTTCTTTATTTGAACGGTTATACACTACATTTGAGCCCACTATGCTTCTGGAGAGTAACATAGATAGCTAGATTCCTATCTGTGTTACTCTCCAAGATAGATCAGAGAGAGAGAGAGAGAGAGAGATAGAGAGATAGAGAGAGAGAGAGAGAGAGAGAGAGAGAGAGAGAGAGAGAGAGAGAGAGAGAGAGAGAGAGAGAGAGAGAGAGAGAGAGCAAAAAAGAGAGTGAGAAAGTCAGTGAGTGAAAGGGTAAAAGAGTTTGTATGCAGTGGTGTGGGTAAGTGGGGATTGGTGAGAGCGCCTGTGTCACAGTGACTAGCCATCTCTGTAATTGAGCGAAGGCGCTGCTGCTAAAAGCTATAATTCACACCAGCGCTTCAGTCCTCCACCAGAACTAACACCATCTACACACATGCTGTTGACACATATCAATTACACACACACCCTTTCCCTAATATACCTCTCTATCTGCAGTCCGCACACACTACCATTTCTTAACACTACTACTACTGCTACTGCTACTGCTATTGCTACTGCTACTGTTACTGTTACTGCTACTGCTACTGTTACTGCTACTGTTACTGCTACTACTACTACCACTACTACTACTACTACTACTAGTACCGTACTACTACTACTACTACCGTACTACTACTACTACTACTACTACTACTATTACTATTTACATCACCATATAGTATCACTATATCGACACACTCTCTCCTTGATACAGCTGTCTGCATGCACAATTAGGGATATACGCATGTACTGTAGCAGTGCTAGTACAGACGTCTAGTAGTATAATGGATACGGTATGCGTGTGGGTCAAAGACGTCTTTGACATTCAGTGATACGGACACCTTCCGCCGACTGTAACTGCAAAAAAACATGATTTTTAAATTGTTTCAAGTGAATGGATGACAGCCGAGGCTTTCATGTATTCCCTGTAACAATAAATAAATAAAAAGAGTCATGTTTTTTACAGTTACAGTCAGCAGAAGGCATCCGTTACACTGAATGACAATGCCATTTTGCACATCTTTGACCCGTGTGTACTGTATACACAGTCTCTTTCCCATATACAGCTCTGAGTCTGCCCTCCACACGCACACATCTCTCATACTGCCGCACTACTACATTACTACATACAATACGCAATATCACTTACATGCACTCGCTTTCTCCCACATACTGTAGAGCTACAGGTACGTGTATCATTCTGCAGTCAAAGCCACTTTGTCTCATGTCCCTGCCAGTAGTATTTCGTCTGATATGGATAGCATCAATTGTGACACAATCACTAACTACACTGGTTGTAATACTGTACTGTGGCTTGGTTGTGTCCTCTCTTGTTCATCTCATGTCAGAAAAGCGTATAAGAGTCTCAATACGTAAAGTAATGTGCCAGTGACGAAAGACCTTCCCTTTTTTCAACGCACTGACTGTGGCTCTTTCTGAGAACATCAGATCAAAAGTTCTTCTTACTGAATCAAGACCCCCCCCCTCCCCCCTTGACTGCTCCATGCTGACTACAACGAGCTAACATGCTGGGTTATGAGAAGTGCCTTGAGAGCATTTGGTTAATAACTCCATAAATTAAACTAAATGGCTCTATATTAATTTCACTCAGTGGAGCACATTCATAAGAACTGACAAAGTGGACTTCAGGGAAGAGGAAGACGAATGGGAAGAAGTGGAAGAGAGACAGAGGATGAGGAAGATGGGAGGAGGAGGATAAGAAAGAGGAAGAGAAGAGTTTGTTGTCCTTACATGCGAGGAAGGAGAGAAATTGGAAAGTTAAATAGACGAAGAAAAAGGGGAGCTCTTTGAGTGCCATGGACTTGAAAACGAGTCTTTTCAGAATGTATGGCACAGTGCCAAAAACTTGATATCAAGTCAATTGCGTTTTTTTTTTATAGAAGGTGGGGCCTAACACGTTGATCTGGTATGTTTGTTGTTCACATGGACAAAGAATTCAATTTTTTATGGCTCTTGAAAAAACACTCAAACGTTGAAAAAAGCCCGACAACCCCCCGGTCTGAATTTGAAAATGGCTGGCACTCAATGAGTTAAGAGGAAGAAGGACGGCAGAGAGGAGGGTGAGATAGAGAAAGAAGGGAGGAAGAGTGAGAGGAAGAGGATGTCGATGGGGACCAGATGGCATGAGGAGGTAGAGTTAAAGGAAAAAATCAATGAAGACAAAGAGGAAGAGGGGAGGGAGAGGAAACGTAGGAGAAAGAAAAAGAGAAAGAAGAAGATGACGAAGAAGAAAGAGAAGGGAAGAGAAACAGAAAAAGAAAAAGAAAGAGAAAGCGAAAAGGGAAGAGGAAGAGTAAAGGATGAGCAAAGTGAAAGAAAGACAGGTGTTCCACGTGGCGTGTTGTGTTAGCCAGGCTGTGCCCTTTCAGCGTTGCAACTAGTCAGGTCAAGAGAAATGCAAGTACTTTCTGAGTTCCCGCAAATACAGGAACTCCTCCCACTTTGTCGATAAGCAAACAACCATAAGCAAACCAAGGGAGGCAGGTCAACCATGCTGTTTGGGAAACGTAAATTGTTATGCTCTTGGTCGACCAAGTCTTGAAGAGATTTGAACGTCGATGACAATCAGGTTAGTGTTGTGCGGCAAGTGAGCTCACCTGTCCTCCACGGCGGTGGCCCCCAGCAGGATGAAGTCGCGCTCGATTTCGTCATAGGCCTCGGACAGCTTCTTGTCCCGGTCCTGCAGCGCCAGCTTAGCACTGCTCAGGAGGTGGCACACCTCCTCGTACTGATGGTGATTCAGCTTCTTATACGCTACGCACAGCGTCCGCAGACCCTCCTGTAAACACAGATACAGGTACAGGAGGTAAGGTTAATAATAATAATAATAATAATAATAATAATTGTATTTGTATAGCACTGTATCATACAAGGCATGTAACTCAAAGTGCTTAACAAATGGGAAAAAACATCATTGTTAGAGATGGATTTAAAAGGAGAGGTATAGAGGAGAGGCAGAAATAGCAGGAAGGCAGAAGAAGAAGAGATAGATAGAGATTGTAGAGTCATAAGGTCAACGTAGGTTAGGACCAGGATTCTTAGATGCGTAAGGTCCATAGTGGCTGGGCCTATCATAAGTCATAGATAATATTCATACTGTATACATAACCATTTACTGTAACTACCGTATTGATTATCCATCTTAACTCTCAAAATCATATTCTAGTAAGCGTGTCTTTTTAAAATTATTTATTTGCTAATCCACCGCAGCCAAGCGATATACTGTAGGTGTAGTGATATACAGTAACTGATTTCCCATCACGAGTGTCGAAACTTTTGAATGCACATCTTTTTAAGTTTATTTACAAAGTATACGGTATCTTTGATGGAAAAAAAACTATAGCTTACAATGACTCAAGGAACACGTGTCAACACTGTTATATATGTTGCAGTTGGACACAGGGTACCTTATGAGTTTCTAAAAGAGTTCTACCTGGGAGTGCTGTGGCACTATGTGCAAATACAAAAAAAAATGAAAATGTGCGCAGATCAGTGGTTCAGGTGCTAGACCAAATAAGATAACTTAAAGAAAATAACCAATGTTGGCAACACTGTTGTATGCTCGCTCCCAAATATTTAATGGCATGTGTTTAATGGAATATTTGGGATCATGTTTGGGATTTGTGGAGTGTTGCGGATATTGATGATCTATGTATCTTGTTTGTGCTGCACACAGAGGTTCGAATATGTCCTGGGTCATTTTCCAAACTTTCCCCATCTCTCTCCCAGTACTTTCCTGTCCCTATTCACTGTCCGATCATGATGAAGACAAAA